>NC_063059.1:9303904-9396404 GCF_018812025.1 Megalobrama amblycephala | reverse complement strand
TGAGAAACAGATCAAATTAATTTAAGTTCAAATTAACTTAATTCAAGTTGTAGTGAAAATGAAAATGTTATGGAAATATATCTTGTTTTACAGATGTTTATATAGTTCTGTTTTTGAAGAAACCTTTTCTCTAAAAATATCCAACATCCTTCAAATGAACTTAACCTCAAACAACCAAATGTTTTTCTTTCCCACAGAATTAAATCATATCAACATTTTATATTTTACACTGTATATTTTATCCCCTAAATCTACCAATCACAGAAAACTTGAAACCATGAATTTTTACATTGAAAAAAAAAAAAAAGGTCACTTAGTATGATTTATAAGCAATTTTCCTCATGGGGACAAAAAAATGTCCCCACAAGGATTTCGGATATTGCCATCTTCGTGGGGAGATTTTGTCCTCATAACATAGGATATACCTGAACCCCCCCCCCCACACACACACACATATACACACACACCTCCCTCTCACTCTCACTGCGACTCTATCAGCCTCTCGCACAAACATACATCTTTATCCAGCGCTTGTTGTCAGACAACATTAGATAATTAATAGGTCATTTGTCAGGCTTGTGAGAAACACGTTAAAGTCCCTCTGAGCTCCCAGGACACAAGCAGCTGTCTGCCACACTTACACACACACACATGTGCACATGCTCTTTTAATTAATTAGCATTAGCAGTGATTAATAATGAGCCTCTCATGGCTGGGATGTTTGCATATGTGTGTGTGTGAGAGTTTATCTGTGTGTTTAGGCAGTCACAGCATGGCTTGTTGTACAGTGTTAATTGGTCGGCTCAGCATTGTGTAATAATGAAGTGTTGTTCCATGCACACTGAGCCGAGAGTCAATGACGATCCGAAACAATGCACTCATTAATTAAGATGCTCTTAGCGAGTCGCGCAGGTCACGGTGTGAGAATGGGTATGTTCGGAATGGGAATATTGACGTACTGCTTACAAGTGTACTGTGCGCAGTATTTAAGCATGTGAAATAGTTTGGAGAATGCAGTATTAAACGTGCAAAATCAAACAGTAGTATGTTTTTTATATACTATGTTTCATATTTAATTCAGAAAATGCATTCAGATAACAAAATAAATGTTGAGCGTTTTTAATCCTTTTTTTTTTTTGTAAAAATGTTGGAATATTTCATGAAATAATGTGCCGAAGAAGGTCAATATTTTAAGTAATTGATAAAGTCAGGGCCGTCCCAAGCATGGGGCGGGGTCCAGTGCGAGTTAGGGGAAGTGGGGGCCCCATTGATCGGGGTTGGTCCACTATGCAGTTCGTACTGTATATTGCATTCTGATTTTTTGATAGTATGTAGTATGCAACAATAAATATTTCAAATATTGCTTTCTGTACCAGTTGCACTGCCCTAAGGATGGACCTAGCTAAAGGGTTTGAAAGTATTTGAAAGTAGTTGCAATCAGTTCCCCTGGAAATGCAAGTTGAAGTTTTAGTTTTGCATTGCATTGTGGGATACAGTATCTAACAAAGTGTGATCTGGTTGTATACTCTATATTTAGGCAAATGTAGTAGATAATGTGTGTATTCTGTTTCTAAAGACAATTTGCATACTGTACACTCTAAAAAATGCTGGGTTAAAAACAACCCAAGTTGGGTTAAAAATGAACAAACCCAGCAACTGGGTTGTTTTAACCCAGCGGTAGGGTTAAATGTTTGCGCAACCTGCTGGGTAGTTTTATTTAACTCAACTATTGTTTAAAAATTACTGTATTGCTTAATTAAAATTAACCAAAAGTATGTTGGAAATGAACATTTATTAATGTTCAATGAATAATTATTAAACAATAAACATTTATTAAATTGCTTATTAATAAATGTTCACCTTTTGACTATTATTGTTGCCTCTAATTGCATCTGGTTTTTAATTTTAAAAATAAACCAGCTATTTTGGGTTCATTTTAAGCTAGCCATATAGTAATTTTTAAACAATAGTTGGTTTAAATAAAACTGCCCAGGATGTTGGGCAAACATTTAACCCAACCGCTGGGTTTGTCCATTTTCAACCCAACTTGGGTTGTTTTTAACCCAGCATTTTTTAGAGTGTAGAAATACACTGTGAAAAAAAAAAAAAAAACTTGCTGCCTTTTAATTATTATTTTTAAGTACAATCAACCTGGCTGTATAAGTCATTCCAACTTAAATTATATTAAACTGACTTAATAAAATTACTAATTCCACCATACTTCCCCAGTGGATTGATTACAATAAGAATTTCAAACAGTTTTTGTGTTTTCCAAAATGTTATGTTTGAATATGCAAATGAGGCATTGTTTACTTAAAAATGTGCTAATTTGCAAACATTTCTAGTACAAAAATCTGAACATTGAATGAAGTCAGGTTCAGGATTCTTGTTTCATTTTTTGACATATTAGAGTCAGTCAAAAAAAAAAAAAAATTTCACAATTTTTCTTTGAAATAAAATGTTGTGTATAATCTTGCAAATTATATATGAATAAATCCCTCTGTAAAAACCTTCAGAACATAGATATGAATAAAACTGTGAAGTTTGGTGTATGTAAGTGCTTCTGAAGTGGAGATATATGGCTCAGTGTAGGAGAAAAAACTTATTTTGAGAAAACGGCCTTTAAAACTGTGTTGTAGTTGAAATCCATAGACACAAATAGATAAAGTGCCAAAAAATAAAAGCTTAAAGGTGGATTTTGAGTGTTTTCTTACCACTGGTCTGAAAAAAACACTTTATTAAAAGCCAAAAAGACTAACATTTTAGCGTTTTAGCCCGTAGTCTCTCGCCTTAATGTAAAAACATATGTTGTCTGTAGTCTCTATTGCAGACATACCCAATGGGAATAAAATACTTACTAAATAACCACTATGCAGTTCATATACAGTATCTATATTTAGTATACTTCAAATAGTAATTAGCTGCACATGACCTCGCTACTTTGTTTAATTCCGCGAATGGTGTCCAGTTATCATAAACAGTTATTTGGCTTTTTTGATCCAATTTTGTGTAAAAATCATATAAATCTTGTTACGATTTTGCAGTCTGGCTGATTCGCTTTGCATCATGGGTTACTGTACCCAAGGCCCTGCTTGAATGCTACACATTTTGTCAAATGTATTACGTCATCCATATTCCATTCACACACTGTACGTAGTATGCATACTATAGAGCATTCCAAAGTGTTTTTTTCTTATGTGCGAGAAAACCTGTGTGTGATTGAATGCTGAAGAGGGATTGTGTGAACGGTTGTTGAGTTAATACTGTTCCAGGGAATGTTTATCTGAATCTTAAGGATTCTTACCCTGATCCAATGGCGCTGTCATTCAATTGAGTGTCCGGGTTAATTATGTATTGTGCCGACTGCTCCTCTTTCCCTCTGGGCCGTAGACTTACATCTGCTCTACACACACACGCACACACACTCTCTTTTTAAACATCCAATCAGCCAGGCCATTGAGAAGACAAATGTACTCATTTAGTCCAGCCGGTCTCCAGCGGCCAGCGAGAGAGCCGAGTCTTAATTCCGTACACAAAGGCTGGTAACAGAGTCTGGAGTTTGTTAGCGAGGGATTCGTATGGGGCAGAAGGGAGATTTGAGCTGGAATGTCTCTTGTGCAGCAGTTTGTAGGCATGCTGGTCACACACCTGAGTCTGTCTCGAGAGCTGCAGGGGCTTTTCAGTATCTGATGCATGTGTTAGGGTTAGAATTAGGGTTAAGTTGGATGCAAGTACATGATGCAAAGGTAAACGTTTCCGAAAATAAAAAAAATAATTAACACAACAGTTTGCATCAATTTTTTTGAGTTATGACAACTTTGAGTGAAATTACGTTCAACCAACAAGAGGAACTTAATTTGTAGCATAAACACAAATTTTTAAGTTGATTACTCCAAAAAATTAAGTTGCTCCAACTACTTTGTAGTTGTAGCCATGGAACCAATTAATCTTATCTATTTCAGTTCAACAGCTATCATAGCACATGCTAACATAACTTCCTTAACATGTATATTTAATGAACAAGTAAGATATTACTTGTCACGGCATAGGCACAGTCATTGCTTATAGAGTCAATAGTGTTTACCTTCATGTACTGTATCTACTCTTCAGCACAATGGTAACCACAAAAGCTTTAACATTACTCTTTTAAATGTCAAACATAACACCGTTAAACACTAACAGGTCTTTCTGTTTTAAGCTAAAAACAAATAAATTAAAACTTAGGCCCTGTGTACACGAACACGGGTATTTTCAGCTTTTTCTATGCGGTTTGGCCGTTCGTCCACATGCAAATGCAGTATCCGCTCACTGACACCAAACTTTTTGAAAACTCCTGCCAGGGTGAAGATTTTTAGAAACTCTGGTTGCAGTGTTGTCGTGTAGATGGTGAAACCGGAGATTTTGGCCAGTGGAGTGTGCGCTGTTATCTCCTTTGTTTGACGTGAAGATTAGTGTTGTCACGATACTAGAATTTCTAACTTCGATACGATACCTTGAAAAATATCGATATTCGATACCATTTTCGATACCACGGAGAAAAAAACTGCCACAATATTAAGCGGTTCTTTTTTTATTTAAAGCTAAATATAACAAGTCTAGAACATATATTTTACATTAACAAAACTGTCCTGAGGTAGTGCACTTGTTCAAAAGCCTCTCAGATTGCATTACATTCAAAAACCAATAAAGTGCAAGTAAAAAAAAAAAAAGTGCAATCTTTTGTATTTCCAAGTAAAATAAAATCACTAGGTTGTGATTGTGTTGTTTTTGTTGCAGGTCGAGTCTCATCTTCTTTCTGGTGCTACAAGAGAATGCCAAACTTTAATAAACATTTTTTTTTAGACCACACTTTTAAAATGAATTGAATGAACTAATCTAAGAACGTAGGTTAATGGTAATAGATATTTGTTAACATGAATAAGCAATGAAAAATACTTACAAAACATTTGTTAATCAAAGTTAAAAGTTGATTTAAACTAACATTCACTAATACATGTACTAATTAAAATCCAAAGTTCTATTTGTTAATATTTTTTCATTGGACCAGAGCTAACATGATCCGTTATATTTTTATTACCTAATACCTACTGTTATCAAAGATTAAAATATACTGTAACAAATGCATTGCTCATCGGTCATAAAAGCTGGTTAATACATTAACGTTATTTGATGAACAGATTTAAACGCAAACGTGCGTGCATCACACGCGAAAACAGTGCTCACTGGATCAACATGAAGTCGTCAAGTCACCTTTATTTATATAGTGCTTTTAACAATACAGATTGTGTCAAAGCTCTTAACAGTATCAAATTGGAGGATAGAGTGTCAGTAATGTATAATAATAATACCAACCTCGAGAAATTCTTTATACAGATCCGGGTGTCGGTCTCTCAGGTGCTTTGCTATATTAGTGGTGTTAGCGCCTTTTGTTAGCACTGTTCTGTAGCATCTCTTGCATATTGGCTTGCTTGTGTCCTTCGGCTTTCCATGTTCATTTGCCTCATATGCAAAATATTTCCAGATAGCACTCCTGCTGTGTTCCTTATCAACCAAAGCCGGTCGCGCGGGCGGTGCACTCGCCATCTTTCCATTCACTTCACTTTTGCTAACCAGAGCGAATGAGACGAGTGCGAGTGCGCGTGCGCATGTGGTGGTCGTCAACGCGCCTTTGGAGAGAAGTGAAAGTGAAAGCGCGGCTAATATCGATACTTCGGGAAATTAGTATTGGTACCGTTCAGATATTTCAGTATCGATATTTATCGAAATATCGATATTTTTGACAACACTAGTGAAGATTGTGTGCCGCTATCTCCTTTGTTTAGGTGAGGCGAGTCTGTGCAATGATGGACGTAGCCAAAATATTGCTGCTAATAACTGTGCTAACAGGTCTTATAACATGTATACAGATACATGCCCAGTTCTCCCATTATATTGCGGTACAGAGGGATCAGAATGCAATACTATGCAGGTCATTGTTTATGACAGTGTTTTTTTTTTTTTTTTTTACTTTGAATGAATATGTTTCATTGTATTTTTCCTGGTATATGGCATTAAGTATAATAATAATAATAATAATAATAATAATAAAATGCTTAGTAAAATGACAGTGTTGTTAGCCTACCGGAACCGGTAATAAACTTTATATCCAGGCTTCTGATTGGCCAACATGGCTTTTGAGAGAGCTTCATAGCGTGTTTTTGCATTTTCATGTGGATGGAGATTTTTTGAAAACCGTGCTTGTGTGGATGTTTTTTTCTTTTTCTTTTTTTTCCCTTTTTTTTTTTAATGATGGAGGAAAAACTCTTTGCAAAACTATGCAAAGCATGCTGGGAACTAGAAATCCACTGTCTAATTTCTGAAGTTATCAAGAAAATTTCATTAAGTTACTATTACTTAGTTTTTAAAAAAGCCAATTAATGCAGAAATTTGAGTTTGAATTATAGATGATATTAAGTTGATGTAATGATCAACATTATTATGTCAAAAGAACTCAACAAAATAACGTTTGCAACTTGAAGTTTTACTATTTGAAGTACTATTTGAAGTTTTAATTAAAACAAATTAGTATTTTTAACCATGCATTTATTTAAGTTCAGGTTTTAAATAGGTCCCTTTATGCCTTTTGTTCACTTAGCCTTTTAATGGGAATGCTAATGCTAAGACTTATGGCAGGTATGCCAGGTATTATATACCTCCTCAATGGTGACTGAGTCTGAGTTTTATGTTTGAATGGATTTATAAATGACTGTTTGAATTTTATTTGGAAATGTGGTGGCAATAGTAATTCAAATTGTTTGTGCATTGGATTGTGAACATATATTAAACATGAATAACATGAGTTTATTAATTTCTTTCAAGAATGTTTTTGGTAACTTTATTTTACAGTGCCATAGTTACACATTACTACATGTACTTAATATAGTAATAACAGTAAATTATGCTTATGCATAATTACAAGTAACTAATCCTAAGCCAAACCCTAACCCTAACTGTAACTCTATAATAAGTACATTTATTTAATTAATAGTACTCAGTACTTATTTGAGTAACTACAATGTAACTACAGCACTGTAAAATAAAGTGTAACCATGTTTTTAAAATAAATAAAATAAAAAAGCAATTCAAATGTTACATCAACAAGCATTAATAAAAAATAATAATATTAAAAGCTTAAAGCTTTTAATTATATTAAAGCTTATTTTTATTTTATACAATTATTTAAATAATTTTATTAAAATAATTAAGTGATAAAATTAAATAAAAAATGTATTCAGTATGTAACAATATTAAATATTGATAATGTAATAATTTAAATAATTATCATATATAATGTATTTTATTAAATCAATAGATTATTACATTAAAAAGTGTACAGTTTTAATAAATTTTTTTAAAAATGTTTTTTTTTTTTTTACATTTTTAAAAGAAGATTTGTATTTTTATTTATAAAGGAATACATTTTCTATACAACAAACACATGCATGAATATTTTCAGTGTATTTAATGTGGCTTTTTCCAAAGATGTCGACAAAGAGATTAGGTCTGGTGTTGAACAAATTGTAGTTGATATTGATACACCATAGAAAATTCATTTTAGCCGTAGTCTTGGCTGGATAATCTTCAGCTGGGAAACGGGCCCAGTGCGCTTGTAACAGCCATCATATTGTTTTGTTGCTTATCAGGCTGGGTTTCTCTTCTCTCAGCCCTCTGGCTGTCTCTCAATGAAGTGATAAATCCTGGAGCTGGTAAAAACGGCTCGTCCTGTTGTCAGTAGTGGCCTGGAGCACAGGGAATGTGGCAGGTTCCTTTAAACCAGGCGGATACGGAGTCCATCCCGCCACAGGAGGTGGAGGAATGGGAATGCTAGCGGTCGTCTCTCTCTTCAGGTATAGACCTCCCTGTGAATGGTAGCAGGTGGGAGATGTTTATTTGGTTGTGCTCGAGTTGCCAAAAGTAGGAAATGTTGCTGTGTGTTGCTTTGTGGTGTTTCAAACCAAAGGGGTGAGTTGTCAAAAACGTTAAGCATGAAGAAGGAGGTGTGCGAGCAAATCGCGAGAGAGTAAACAAAAGAGAAAGAGTCGAGGAAAAGGGTTGAGCCTTTTTTAGATCTTTTCTATCTTAATCTGCCCTCTCAATCATCACGTTTAAAGACTCTGATCTCAGCGCGGCCCTCAAGAAAGCCTTGTTTCTATATTTACAGACTACAGTGCTGCAGGGTGAACGTGTGCATGTGTGTGCGATTCACCGCTTTCGTCCTATAGGTGCGTGTGTCCCGACGTCCGCGGGCGTTGACTGGGTCACCTCTCCATTAGGGTGTGTTGTCATGGTGATTAATGGCTGGTTCTATCATCTTTAATGCTGGTGGTAATGACGCGGGGTCCCGTGCCGCCCACAGTAATCGCGTGATGTATGAGCACAGCAGAACCCCGGAGCAGAGGTGAACGCTACACACACTCGCACACATACACACACAGTCACTGATGTTTACTCACAAAATTATAAGTAATGAACTGACTCGCGTGCCATAAGCGATACATTATACTTCACAATACACTTGGAATTAGTATTCCATTTAGAATTTAGATTTTTTTCTAATTTGTATATTTTTAATTACAAATTATATTATCCGCATAATAATTTCAATAAAAAGTTGTTGAAACATTAACATGAATTTCATATTTTTTAGTATTTGGTACTTTGTAATGACAGCGGCACTCAAGCTACATGAACTCTACAAGTAAAAATCAATAATAAAAATAATAATTTTTAATAATTATTAATACATTTTATTTATATTATTACTTATTTTAATTAATTAGAACTTTAACTAAATTATAACTTTATAACTTTTTTCATATTTCCTAAATTCTACAAAATTACTGTAAGTAAAATTACAATTAAAACATTTATAAACAATTAAAAATATTTTATATAAATAATGGTTAATAATAATATTTATTTATAATTTTACTTATTTTTATTCTTAATTATAAGATATTATTATTATTATAATTATAGATAATATTAAAACATATTAGAATTATATGCTTTTTTGTTTAAAGTTTGTTTAAAGTATATGAATATATTAGCCTTACTGCTATCTATAAGCTAATGTGCTCCGAAACAATGACAAAATTCGCATTTAGAAGATATAAGCATTCAAAACTCTCACTTTTGCTAATATGGATCAATGATTTTGATGACATCATGCTGCACTTCAGCTTCTCATCAGATTTTCTGTCCAATCAAATACTCTTTAGAATCTAAACTAAGCATCCCGCCTACTACACTATAAATAGACACATTTACTATTATCTACATGGTGAATGGCACATAGCACACTATATAAGGGAAAGGGAACGATTAAGACAGTGTAAATATGCTTTCCATTGGGGCAAATGAAGTCTGTTTTCATGTTAGTGCTACGCAAACCGCCATGGCGGTCCAGAGACACGATAGCACAGAGTGGGTCATATGCGCGAGTCGGCACAGACCAGAAAACGTATCGGACCATTTGAATTCTGCACAGAATGCTGTATTTTAAAGCGATATGGAGGAAAAACAGTTAGAGATTAGGAGGAAACTGCATCTTTACCGAACTCAACGGCTCTGGCCAAGCTATAAACAAAACTTTATTGGCTATTTTAAAAAAAGGGGAGGGGCTGTTCGAAATGTCCCGACCCTGTCTTCCTGTGTCAGTGGAAATTATGTCAACACATTTAATAATGCTGTGTGTTTCAAGGCACTTCCTTTGGCCTTTAAAAGCCTTTAAAGGGTTAGTTCACCCAAAAATTATATTAATAATTACTCACCCTCATGTCGTTCCAAACCAGTAAGACCTTCGTTCATCTTCGGAACACAAATTAAGATATTTTTGATGAAATCCAAGGTTTTGGCAACGGATATTTGCACTAAGTGAAAATAGTGATAGATGCTATTTACACTAAGTGAACATAGCATATTTTCTTATCAATATATGCTATTTACACTAAGTACAAATAGCTGTAGATGCTATTTACACTAACTTAAAATAGCAATATATTCTATTTACACTATGTAAAAGTATCAGTACTTTGCAATAAGAGTAAATAGTAATTAGATGCTATACTTTATATTGGCAGAAACTATTTGCGCCTCAGTATTTTTGTACATTAACAGGATGCAATAATATCATAGTGTGTAAATGATTATATTTATTATATATTATATATTTATTATAAAGTTATTAAATGGATGCTGCCTTATTGGGAGAATAAAAACCCTCCCTACACCTTCCCCTAACCCTACCCAAAAAACACTTTTAATTTAATCATTAAACACTTGTTCACAGTTTATTTCCACTTTTAGAACATTATTTTCATTTTTATTGAAAATAAATGCAAGCTTAGCAAAAGGCGGATTCGAACCCGCATTGATCACGTTAAAAGCCTGGAACTCAGATCCCAACTCACTACTGGTACACCACTGAAGACGTTGAATTTTGTGTGTCTTTTTTAAAACTTGAGTGGTCCAACCAGGACATTGGTGGACAGAGCAAGTGTAAATAGCATTTGCCAACAAGGGGCGCTATTTGCACTAAGTGTAAATAGACACTCCATTCGTTTTTTTTTTTTGTCCCCCATAGAAAGCAATGTTATTACCATCATTCAAGGTCCAGAAAAGTAGTACAGACATGGTTAAAATAGTCAACGTGACTAGAGTGGTTTAAGCTTAATGCGACGAGAATACTTTTTGTGTGCAAAAACATGAGCCGGCGTTCTGACGTTGACTATTTAAATGATGTTTTAAGTTCTTTTCTGGACCTTGAATGGTGGATAAAAAAACCTCTTGGATTTCATCAAAAAGGTCTTTATTTATGTTCCGAAGTTGAACGAAGGTCTTACGGGTGTGGAACGACATGAGGCTGAGTAATTAATGTCAGAAATTTCATTTTTGGGTTAACTAACCCTTTGGGTAGACCATGGTGCCTGCAATGCCAATCTCATGGGTTTGATTCCTTAGAAATGCAACTGTTAAAATGTATGAGTGCGATGTAAGTTGCTTTAAATGAGTGCATAAATGTAAAGCAACTGATTAGTTGAGTGTTTTCACCTCAAATGCACCGGTGTGTGTGTGTGTTTTGTTGGTAAATACATCTGTTTTAATATCACACTGTATGAAGTCTGTTGCTCGATATCATCCCTGCAGCTAACACAGCTGGTGTATGAATTAAACACGCTACACTAATGAAAAGTTTAAGGGGATTGATTTGTTAGTGTGTTACGCTGATGTTTATGTATGTAAACTACATCCTTCAACAAGTGGTCGCCATGTCATCAATCTCTTGTCCCTTTTATCTATTTCCATTGCTCCATCCGTCTTGATTTTTTCTAAAACATATGTCATGGTAGGGAAAAATAAACATTAACAATGAAAGTCTTTATATATGCACACACATGCTTGTTCACCAGTGCTTTAAATGCCACTTTAAGGGTGGAACAGGAAATGATGAGTTATGTTCTGTATTAAATGACAGGAAATGCTCCTATTCTTTCAGATTTGCAGATTGTGATTGTTGGGTGTAAGTGACATCATCGCGGAGACATTTATAGGTCGTGTCACTGTTCTGTTCTAGAATGTCCCATTCTAATCAGGGATGTTCTATAGGTGACTTTTCCCAGAACAATAATATCCATTTATCTCAATGACATCATAATTGCTAGTTTGTGTCCACACTGATGTTATCTGCTCAATTGAAGGTGTGGTACTTTTGTTTAGAAGGATCCACAGATCAAGGTTACAGGAAATCCTGGGTTTCTCACGGGCTTTACACAAGATTCTGATTTACCTACGCGCACCGTTTGTTTCCACCTCGGTGGTTGATAAATTTTCTTATCCTAATCGAATCAATTAATTCTAAACAAATAAAACGAGAGGGAAGTTCTGCAAAAACCCCACCGCTAACTCATGCCAAACCATATACTTTATCTGCAATCTAATACGCAAACCACGGCCGTTTTTAAGAAACAGACCACATTCTGCACTTCACTTCGGTGTATTTTTCTTGAGGGACGTTTACCTTTCAGAAATATATGTTTATAGACCAAAAGAAATCCCCCATACTGCTTTTGAGTGTCCTGTACCGTAGTGTTTTTCCCCTCGTTTCTTTAACAGGCAGGATGAAGCCGATCAGTTGGAGCCGCAGGAAGGGAGGGATGGCAGAGGAGGGATTGAGTTACCTTTAAAAGCTCAGGGTTTGAAGACTGCGGCCAACTAACTTTCACTCTCTCTGTGGGCAGGGGCAATTTTAAATGGCACGGCTCGGATGATCGTTATGGCCTCTCGTGCTTAGCGGATCCACGGGCGTGTGGTGGAGGCCTTAACCAGGTCCTCAGCTGTCATTTTAAAGCATGCAGATGCGTTTGCGCGTGTGCATGTGTGCAATGCCACAAAGTAAAATATTGTAAATGGCACAAGACGACATCTGGAAAGACTTAGCGCTCTCAGATCACCTGTGATTCAGAGTCAGGAGTAATATCTGTATAAAGCTGGAGATACCTATGTTTATATCATCGTGAAGAAATATGATTCTAGACAGTGTCTAGACCACTCTTGTCTATTTTTTATTTTAATACATCGATGATATTATTAACTTAACAACTTCCGTGAAAAGTTCTAGTATCTGAGGTTTTCTTGCATTCAAACATGTCACTCAACCATCTTACTTTAGAATTCACTTCTTGTCTTTGCTATAAATCATAGGAACAGAAGGAAAGATTAACTGTTAATGATTAGCGAAAATGTTTAATCTGTCAGATTTCTTCCTTCTATAAACCACATTGAAAAAAATCCATCCAAATCTGCCATCTCCCCTACTGAAATATGACTATTAAAGTCAACATGATATCAAAATTGAACCATTTTACTCTCATAATGCAAGTTCCTGGACTTGTTTGTCTTTATAATCTTTTTTTGAAATACGCTACCCTTCCAAAGTTTGGGGTCAGTAAGATTTTTTAAAGAAATTAATACTTTTATTCAGCAAGGATGCATTAAATTGATCAAAAGTGACAGTAAAGACATTTATGATTTTCCAAAAGATTTCTATTTCAAATAAATGCTGTTATTTTGAACTTTCTATTCATTAAAAAATCCTGGAAAAATGTATCAAGGTTTCCACAAAAATATTCAGCAGCACAAATGTTTTCAATGATTTCTGAAGGATCATGTGACACTAAAGACTGAAGTAATGGCTGCTGAAAATTCAGCTTTGACAACACAGGAATAAATTACATTTTAAACTTATATATATATATATATATATATATATATATATATATATATATATATATATATATATATTAGGGCTGTCAAAATAACGCATTAATGTCGATTAATTAATCTGAGAAAAAATAACGCGTTAAAAAAAATAACGCAGATTAATCCATTCCGTATTGAGCTTTGAACATGGAGCCGTTCTAGCCACCATTCGACTGTAAAATGAAGGAGGGAGATGACTGCTGCGCTGACGGACAGAACGAGCAGAGCTCCTCTCTCGTGCGCGCAAGAAAGTAAGCACCGTCTTTGCACTCTCTCTACCTCACACATAATATCTAAATCAACTGACACAATGCTAAAAGTTCGTAAGACCGAATCCATGTTTCACAAGGCGCATTCGCAGAATGCACCTGCAGCTGACATAAACCACACTTTTAGTAAACAAAAAGAAAATCCTATCCAGTGGTGAAGTGTTTTCTGTGTTGACAAATCTTTTGCGATATCCTAATAACAGTCGCGATTCGCACGCAACGCGTCAACGTCCGCTAATGTCCGATTCGTGACCTAATGACTCATTTGAACAGATTCATTTTAATGAATCATGACAACAACTGATCTGTCCACACGGTCTATAATGAATCATTTACTCGAACAACTCTGAAATGAGAACATAAGTGTGCTTACCCCATTTAGCAAGAGTGGTTAGTAAAATTAGCCTTAATAATCCACAAAATTTTCAGGTTATTTAAATGACAAAGTGTAGTAAATTAGGCCTACCTATAAAATCAGTTAGTTTAGACCAGAAGTGAGGTGAGGTGAGGTGAAGTGAGGTGAAACCAGTAAAATATTGTGGATTATTAAGGCTAATTTTACTAACCACTCTTGCTAAATGGGGTAAGCACACTTATGTTCTCATTTCAGAGTTGTTCGAGTAAATGATCGAGCAAATTATATTATTAGTTAATATAACTTCTAAATTCTACTTTTTAATACTTTTCAGGTTTAGCAAAAAAGCATCTTCTCTTACAAAGCTATAAAATCACTTTTTTTTTGTTTTTTTTTGTTTTTTGCAAAGAGGGCAAGAAAGAAATATTACAGTGAGAGTGACGGGTACTTTATTGTCAGTATCGGGCTCGCAGATCACACGGGTAGGGCACTTTTTACTGTTTGTGTGGATGACCATGTCTTTCACCACCATATATATATATATATATATATATATATATATATATATATACACACACACTGTATTTTAGATCAAATAAATGCAGCCTAATGTTAGTATGGTTTTACGTCAAAAATGGTCATAACTTAGAAATAAAAGGCTTTTTTCCTATCCATTCCTACGCATGAAAGTAGTGATCTCGTCATTGCAACTCAATTTCTGCACACTAACAATGCTTTCATCATAACTAACAGTGAAAATGCAATGTATCTAAGAGATTTGTTGAATAAAACGGGAGTTTTGTCAAAGTCCAGAACTGATAAACTTGCGCTGTTTGATTGACAGTTCCACTGCGTGCTGTTTGATTGACAGCTCTAGCGATTGTAAAGAAAGCGTTCTTTGATCACTTTCTATATATAATTTAATCACCATTTAAATAACAGATTATTTTCATCCTACTAAGAGAAACACTATGAAGTTGACCATTTAGTCACTCAGTAATTTACTGACAGACAAAGAACATCTGACTGTACATGAATCATTACATATCAGATCAGGCATTAGAATTAACACAGTTACTGACATGTTGTCGCATTACTGTCGAGTTCATATCGTAAAAGTCTGTTTGCAAAGACTGCACCGAAATTTGATTGATTTACCAAAGAATCCACAGTGAAATACAAATAAATAAAAGTCAACTGAGACATTCACATTTGTTGAATATCGCTCTTCTCTCCTCCTCATCTCACTAATGCTACCATTGCAACGATGAAGTAGGCATTGATTTCTTCTGCGGAGGTACTGTTTTACCTATCTATGATAAAAAGGCACATTCCATGATCAGTCGTTCGCTGGGCCTGGTGTCAATAAAAGCTTTTATTTCAAAAGCTCTGAAATTGCTTTCATATTCAGTGTAATTGCTCATCTAACACTGCATACATAACTTAATGTGGAATGTGAAGGATTTATCATATAATATGTAATTTCAACTTCCTCAATCAACATTTCCTTGTTCATGTTTCATGTTTAATATGCATGATGTTCCAATGAGCTTTTGTTGTAGGCGGGGCTAATATGAAAAAGATTGTCACACCTTGTTGGGGTACATTGTTATGGAGAATTTGTAAGTGAGTGTTTATTGCATATTTATCAATCATCATTTGTCAGAAAATCTGAAGAAAGATGAGTAGGACTGTAGCATGTTTTCAACTCTAGCCTTTATTTATTATCTTTTAATATCTACATATTACACTATTAGTGAAAATTATACTCTGCACTAGTGAAAAGAAGACTCGGAGATGCCCGTTAATGTGGCGTTGTGAACAGAATGACCGTGACTCTGAAAGCACCGTGTAGCGTAGAGCCCCACTGAGTGTTAGGAATGTGAGGAGACAGGAAGATGTGCAGGAGCGTCGGCCCAGCCCTCATTAGCACTCACCACTACCTGTCACAACACGTTAGCCACAGCATGCTAGCCACAGTATGTTAGCCCCGCCGTGACTTACGCACAGCAGGTTAGCTCCAAGCGTGTTAGCAACGGCACATTAGGTAGAGCATGTTAGCACTGTGTGTTAGCTTTTAGCTGCAGCCTCTCAGGTCCCAGTGCTTTAGTGATATCTGCGGTTAGCACACTCATATTTATACGCATTTGGCGAAAAGGTTTTGTCTCAAGAATTTTAAGTAAAAGCAGGTTTTATGTCAGAGCACACACCCTCATCGCTTTGGGAGCACCATGTTAACAAAAAATGTGCTACCACTGCATTATGGCTTCAAGTGTTTTCTGAAGCTGAAGAATTATTATTTTCAAACAGCTTTCCCAACTCCCCTCATCTCCTATTGGATGGACAAAACAGATAGTCCCGCCCCAAACTCATGCCATTGGTTGAGTCAGTGTTGCTGTGTGGGCAGGGGGAGCAATCAAACTCTGGTTCGGACCAGGCAATTGAACATTATTATCTCACATTATTTACACTTTTCGGGGAAACCATGAAATATATATACTTATATATATATATACGTATACAGCCGTGGCCAAAAGTATTGGCAGTTACATAATTTTTGTGTTTCGCAAAGGTTGCTGCTCAGTTGGATTGAAAAACATTCATGTAAACACCTTAATCGATCCCAACAGCAAAAAATTACCATGTAAACGCTTGAATCCGACTACTTTCTCAATCGTATTCAGAAGTGTCTGAGGCACATGCGCAGTGCAATGTTGACATGCATTATGCAGTGCACAAGTTCATGTGTTTAGTTGTAAAGATTTATGAATGTGTATGCCAACAGGGCAAAAATAACAATGAGCTCTGTTGGTGTCTCGTCCTTGGTTGTCTCCGCAAGTGTGATTGATATGACGTCACGCAGAGCGTGTGCACAAAAGTTTTAATCGGAATGTATATAAAACACATATAAACGGATATTTTAATCAGATTACAATGTTTATAGTACATGTAAACAGATCTGCAATCGGATTCAATTCATTCGGATTGACGAAAATTGGTGAAACTATTGTTTCAAGATTATGATGCAGAGTCACTGATTAACATTAACACTATAAATTGTTATAAATTCCTTTGTTTGAGGTTCACCATAAAGCCTACATGATAAAATGTTGGTAACGCGTATGTAACTGTCAGTAATTTATTTATTTGCCAAACAATGGCAATTTTCTTTAACCCTTAAATGCATACCTCGGGTCTTTAGTGACCCGGGACATCATTCACTACCCTCCTTCTCGTTAATTTTTCAAAGTTAGACATCAACCTTCTTGGTATTCCTCAATCAAATCATTATAAAGAATATAACAAGAGAAAAATCATAAAATTATGAAAGAATGCCTATTTTTGTATTCTTTTTTTGTAAAAATTGTATAGGGTCGCAAACGACCCGAGGTGTGTATGAGTGTATGTATATTTTTTCTAAACAACAATAATTGAATCTTAGATGACAGAATAAGTGCAATTCACCTTTATTCCACAAGGTGGCAATGTCTGATACACAATGCTGAAGTGACGACTCATTTAGACAGAAAACGAAATAATAAGAGAAACATGAAATGGCTCAGTGATTTACTGCAGAGCAAGTACTGAACGCAATCAAATATGACTGTAATTGTTACTGGATGATCTGGTGAAGCTGTTAGCGAGCAATCGAAATATTGATTTTGAAGATGTTGAAAATTATATAATTTTGAGAATACGTTTGAGATCACGAATGGGCTCATATTCGTGACTTCGAACATAAAACTAGCCCTATTATTTGCTGAATTTACTGAATTTGAAATGAGCTCTGACGAGGACAATGATGATGGCATAAAACATCTGCTCAAACGGAGCCCTTTCAAGCTCCAAAAGGTAACAAAATATGCTTTATTTTATCCTTCTGTAAGTGTTACTCAATTATCAGTGTAGTTTTATATTATCGCGACAGGTAGCGATCCATCCTTGTTAGATATAGATCCGGGTCAATAAAGACCCGAATATGTAAGAATGATTGGTGAAACAGTCATGCATTTAAGGGTTAAATCTGCCAGTTACAGAGGCTTCTGGGTATACGGATCTACAGCAGTTTTTGCGCCTTTGCTCTGTTGTTATGTATCATCATCAATGTCCCACATTCTCATTGGTTTGCTGGCCTATGGAGGATTTCATGGGACAGGATAAGCTGTGAGCGGATCACTCGCCCAAGAGGAAAAATGTGCTGCTGCTGCCAGATCTCAATCACTGAAATGCACATCATGTATTTTGAGACAAAACTAACTAGACTAAATCAAGTGAAAAAAGTCAGAACTGAAACTATTATCATAGTATTTCATTTTCTCCACAGGGAAATGTATCTTTAGTGAAAACTTATAAACTGTTGAAGACAGAACTACATTAAGCAGACTTACTGTAACTATCTGAGGCTGTTAATCGATAGTCTATGGATGTGAGTTTGTTAAAGTCATCAATTTGCAATGTATAATAGGCTAGTAACATTTATGATATTATAGGCCTACTTATTTTTAATTCTTAATAAAAAAGGACTTCTGGCATACATTTAAACTGCCACCTAGCGGAATTACAAAAATACAGCATATTTTGCAAATTACTCTTTCGCACGTCTCGCTGACTCGACTCAAACCCGACGCAACAGGTGCTCGTGAAGGCATCAACAGGCTAAATGTAGGCTACTTTCAATAAAAGGTCAAACAAGGAATACTTTCAGCTATGTTGCTATGCGTCATGAGAGTAAGCAACTAAGCAGCTATTACACTCTGTCCATCAAACGTATCTACGCCAGGTGCATTTTTGATATAACGCGCCACCCAGCATACACGTTTATAAAAGTCACCGCTTCGCCACTGGTATACAGTATTATATACTTGAAACCCAGAAGGGATGGTATTTAAGGACAGACAATATGAGGACTTCCCTCATCAGCCACGCGCTGGTTTTCCTCTCCGAGTAGAGCAAGAGGTCACAGGACACCAGACAACATCCTCCCTGTATTCAGCTCATAATTAACCTAAACATCTTCAGCATCCGCTGTTTTCACACCGAATCCTCTTCACTAGGGTCAATGGAAAAAAAATGGGGAAAAGGAAGCGTAAAAGTGTTGGGGCCTGCATAGTGAGTCCAAGGATCAGTCAGCTCTTCCCACTGGAGATTCCCCCCCTCCCTTGTATCCAAACAATCTGAAGCGGGCCTCAGGAGGAGCATGACAGGGTGTAACCGGCGGAGCAGTGAAGATGATTATCACCCCAGACACCTTCTTATCCAGACTGGATTAACTGTTATCACGGACACAAACCACTTTCCCCTGTGTTTGTTTAACAGCTCTAGTGCTCAAATATTTTTTTTTTTTTATGGCACTATGTATATTTACTCATATCTGCAGAGGTCGCATACATGGGCAGGTTGTGGTTTGAAAGTACGGGTTTTCAAAAACAAATAAAACGAAAGTAGGCCTACTTAAATTTTGAATAGTGCTGCAACTGTACTGGTACAGTACAATGTCTGAAACAGTATTATATTGGTTGTTGGCACTTGATAATTTGTCTTAGTGTTGAATATTTATCTTTTCTTTTACGTCCAGGTAGGCTACCTGTTATATATTTTTTGAAAAGAAAATAAATGAAAAAAAAAATAAAAAAAATACATCCAGATATTATTTTCTGATTCATAAGATGGAGAAGTTTGTGAAACTGTTTTCCTGTTTATTTCTGTAAAGCTGCTTTAAAGCAATCTATACTGAATGAAGCGCTTTTTATAAATAAACTTGATTTACAATCACTTTGCAGTTACTGCTCGAATTTTATATATATTTTTAAAGAATTTTAAACCTAAATTTAATGTCCAACAACAAATATTTTAGCAAGAAAAAATATTTTAGTCACAGTATTGTGCTCTCTTTATATTGGATGATGTCTGTTTGACAGCTCACACGGTGAAGTTATTGACTTTTGAAGTTTTGCTGTTAGGACATGCCTTTTTGCAAAAAGGAAATACTCACATTAACTTTTTACATCTTCATTTACATAACGATATAACTGTAAAATGTAAGTGGGGAAAACATGCACATGCATCTGTCAAAGCACCTGATTGGGCAAGCCATGGTACACGATATGCTTATGAGTTTGTGGCGCGCTTAAAGGTGCAGTATGTGATCCCCCCCCCCCCACACACACACACTGCTGATTGCTGAAATTGCTTACTGCACCTTTAATATAAAATATTGTGTTTTTAACACCTTGAGTTGTACAGTATTCCCATAGCTGCACAATCTGTGACCTCCACTATTTTTTTCCAGATGCATATTGTTTATAGAAAACCGCAAGCCTGTCTTAATTCACACCGTCACTGGCAGTGTGTACAGTGCACAGACCTGACTAATCGATAAAGGAATTTGTTGTCTAATATTTTCATTCTTAATAATTCTCAATTGTTTTGTTTAATTGTTAAAAAATGAAAAAAACACTAGATATAATTTTTTATATATTTTTACTAGTGGGTGCAGGACACCATAGTTAATTTTATGTAAGTGAGGATAGCAAAATAAAGTAAACTGTGACATATTATACCTAAAAATTTATCATACAGTGGACTATCGGTAAAAATGATTTAAAAAAAAAATTGGGACCAAAAAAATTTGATCTGACCATGTAATGCTTAAGTGTTATCTGACATAATTAAGATTATTTTTTCTGACACAAACACAAACTCTGAGATCTTGTCATATTTTATTACCATTTTTTTAACCTGTCGTGAATAAACTATAATAATGAATGAAAAGTTCAAGGTGTCTGAATAAATTTTGGTTTGACTGTATATTTTATGGTGAAAATTAATGTCATTTTAACTTAACTGTTGAACGCTATTGTCAGCTGTTAAAATGTAAGAATACATTAATTTTAATGTGCTTATAATTACATGCAAAGGATAAACAGTGGGATTTATGAGCGTGAGGTCTCAAAGTTGAAGCTGTAATACAGTTTGTTTGCCACTAGAGGCACCAAATAGAATAGGTTGTTTGCATATGACGTCATTGCTGTGGTGCTAAATGTGGCTGGAGGGCAGGAAGTGATTTTTCTATATAGGATAGTATTGCTATCACAAACTCAAAATTCCTATGTTTTGCATCATTCATGGTTGCTCAAATCGATCAAACCAAGAAACCACTAGGATCTTTTACCGTTTACGTAACTTATATCATTTTTTAACTTTAAAAGTTGTCGCCTTTAATAGCGTTTTGCGTCTGCTGATAGTGAAATTAATATGGATACCTGCTTTTTTGTTTTCGACTTAGTTAAATAGTCACATTCTTCATGGTATTGTTTGTAGGGAAGAGGAGCTATTTTATCCCAATTGCATGATCATTTGGTGTTTTCACTTAAGTTTTGTAGAATTCCGTTCACAATGTTGATCTGGTTACCAACTCAACCTGCTTCCCTTAGTGTTTTTACACATAGAATAGGTGAAAATTGTATTACACCGGCCAGTTTTTTCCCTGAACGATTATGTGAGTTCCTATTGCATTTCTTGATTCAGAATGAATAACCTTCAATGGTGACATTTTTCACAATCACGACAAAATCAAAAATACTGCCCAAAACTCACTAGCAGAAAGGCAGCGCGATATAAACAGACCAGACTAGAACTCAACACGGTGTGACGGCAGCTTTACATTCTCTATATCTACCTCCTCAATGGCAGGCAAATCTTTCAATTCAGTAGAAATTCGCTGCTCTTCATAACATAAGGATCACTTCCAACATATGTAGTGATTTTTTTGTTTTGTTTATAACTATATTTTGAAATAGTGTTCTAAACCGCTACAATACAGACTTCCTTACTTCCTGCCCTCCAGCTGAATTCAGAACCACGTGATTGCAAACAAGCTATTGCTCAAATAAATGGTTTGTCCATTTTCCATTCGTTTAGTCAGTACTTTATTAGGCCGATTGTACTAAATTAGTACATTTAACTGCTAAGTTCTCACAATGTGAAATATTTCTGTCTATTCTTGTTTAGGAGATGGAGAGGACTTTTCTCTTTTTGCCTCTGATGACCTGGAGGAACTTGGCGGAGTGTCTGATGCAGATCCAGTCCCACTGGCCACTGCTAATGACCTTCCTTCCCCTGGCCTATCAGGTGATGCGGCCTCCCCGATCGCCCCCTCCCCCTTCCACCCGTCGTTCCACACTTCAATGTACCTGGCCGGGGATGGGGTCGAATCGGTGCCCCCAGACTTTGAGGTCCGCGAGTCGGCCGTTACCAGAGGAAACCTGGGTGTCTGGAGCCGGAGGAGACTGGAGGTGGGAGAACGTCTCGGACCCTATGAGGGAACTTCAAGACACAGCCCAGAAAATGCCACCCAGGCATGGGAGGTAGGATCAAACAATGAATCTGAGATGTGTTCCTCTACAGTAGTCTGATAGCAGCCTTTTTCAGATAAGAAACCCCTCACACGGTTGGAGACAAAGCGTGCAGATAACATGGGCTCATGGGCCGCTGTTATGACTGAGGGTTTCGCTGTCATCAGTAGCGAGGTAGTGTGATTAACCCTGGCCCTCATGTTTTATGGTGAAGCACCTCTACTCGGCTCTGTGATCTTACACTAACCCCAGTTAGCAGTTGCCGTAATCCCATTAGTCACAATTACTAGACAGGCTTTTGGTCAATGTTATGCCAATTACATAATATAAATGTCCTTGAAAGTCTTTTTAATGCCACTTAAGTCTGAAAATATGTACAGAAGATTTCACATGCTTATTCGTCACTGCAAACCAGGGTTGTGTGCCATTCTGGACTGATTTGAGAATGGCTTTTAAATTGCAGCTCAGTTGCTGAATTTGGATTGAGGTAGAAAGCAGGAAAGAGAATTGCAAGTTGAATTTGAATGTAAGGAAGCAGAATTAAAATAAAGTGAAATTGTAAAACGTTGTCATTTTTAACTAGAAAAGTAAAGTTTGTGTAGTCTGACAGTTGTCTGCATGTATTGCTTTAGTCTGTTTTTTAGCGCTATGACCTTACCGACAGATTAGAGTGGTCAATTCTCCATATATGATGGGGTCAATGACGTGACGGGTCTTTTTTTTTTTTGTCCAAAGGCCTTAATAATAATAAAAAAACAAATATATGACATCCAAAGTTTGTAAGGTAGTACAACTTGATCTCTTTTATTGAATCCAAAGGTTTTAATTATATTTTGCAACATATAAAGGTATTTTAAAGATTTTGAAGTGTCAAAATGTCATTTGGTTTAACCATC
The DNA here is from genome assembly GCF_018812025.1 of Megalobrama amblycephala. Classification (NCBI taxonomy): domain Eukaryota; kingdom Metazoa; phylum Chordata; class Actinopteri; order Cypriniformes; family Xenocyprididae; genus Megalobrama; species Megalobrama amblycephala. Next base: position 9,373,231 of record NC_063059.1, on the reverse strand, counting down.
CAAAGGCCAGTACAGCCATTTCATTTTGTGATTAAAATATCTTAAAATGTAATAAATGAATATATTTTTTATTCTGACATGCTTTTATAACATCATATATCAACATAGTGCAAAATCGTATTAAAATTATGTGTGGAAGTCATTGTTTGAGAAAGAATGTACGGAAAAATGAATTTCATTGATGCCATTCGGAGTAACCAATATAAAGGGACCATTTCGGATCAAGTCATGTGGTCAGTATCATGTGACAGGATGTGACATCATTCAGACACCTGCAAAGGACCACATGATCATGAAGCAAAGTAACAAACTCTTTTAACTATTTGAAAAATTCATGTTTTCACTTGTTCATACACGTCCCGAAACATCAGGTCATTTGGTATAACCGCTATAAAACATGGAAAATGTTATAATATTTAAAAAACTTAACTTAAATATAAAATGTTTGATTGTTATTTAGCTAGATATCAGCTAGATATCAGCCTGTTAGCATTGTTTGAAAATATCGTCATGGGGTATAACAAAAAGTGTCATTTGGTAAAACCGAAATGACTTTTTTGGTGACAAATTTTGTCCATCTCGTAATAAATGACAAAAGCAGTGTTAATTAATTATAAAAACCGCATAATCTTATTGTTAACACTTAATAAAACTTTAAAATTAATTATATCTCCTTTATATGTTTGACACTTTTGAAAAACCTTATTTGCCAATGACCCAGTGTCATCGTAGTGGGAGGAGTTAGACTTTCCAAACTCAATTAAAGCTCGAGGCTCATAAATCCTACTTTTTAGCCAGGTTAAAGACCGCCCCTCCTCGTGACTGCCCTGTCTGTCAGATATCAGTCAGTCTACTCTCCCAGTCGAAAACCAGGTCACAGGACAAGGCCAGAGGTCGAGTGTTGTCTTAGTCGGGGTCATTTTAGGCTAATTTGGCCTGGCTGGAGAGGTCGCAGGAGGAGTATCAGGCTAATTGAATGTTTAAATAGACTCGTCCTGCTCTGATAAAGAAACTCTTGAAGAAACGACCATTCAGTATTAAAGAAAAGGTTCATGATATCGACATTATCTGTAAAGCAGTGGCTGTAAACACACCTTAGTGTATTTTCAACCAATAGTTTGAGCAGAACTGCTTGTACACACTTTAGTGCCCTTTGAATTATATGTGTTCAGCTTTTATGATATGTTTATTTATGATTAATTCTGGTCTGCTCGGGTCGGATTTTGGTCCTGTTTGTATGGCGATGATTTAAACGTTAATAACCAGTTCCAGGCTGTTTTTTAGAGGCATTTTTGTCAGGACGTGGTATTATGGTTTAAGTTTGGTTGGCATATGTAATTATGGTTAACTTTGACTAAATGCTGTTGAAAGGTTTGAATTTGTTCTTGTGACTGTTCTTGTTGGAAAACAAAATGGTTAAACTTGCATTTTAATCTGACTTTTTTCACTTCGTAAGTTGTCTTTTCCCTCCTCAGCATGGCAGAAATCTTACATGTGCAAACATTAAGTTTTAATATGATTGAAAAGGCAGCTGTCTCCCAATGGTAGATTTACAGCCTCTTGAGCAAGCACTCGCTCTCTCTTTCTTGCTGTCTTTCTTTCTTGTTCGTTCACTATGGAAGGAAACGAAGGAGAAAAAAGGGTTTCATGAATTTTAATCTATCTGTAATTTATTGCATGCTTGAATAATATGTATTTAAGAAACTGAGAAGCCACAGAGAGAGAGATGGGGGACGGATGACAGCGTGGCGCGGCAGTGCTGTATCACTATGTTTAATTAGCTGGCTGACAGCGGCCCATAACTCTCTCCATTAAGTAAATAAGTTGTAAAGAATTTATGATGAAGTGGCGCATTATTCAGAGGGGATATTCAATGATGACATGGACACATTAAATATGGTAAATGGCATTAAGCGTATCTCCCTGCCTTTCCCTCTCGTTCTCCTCTGCACCCCCCTCCCTCCATCCCACCGAGTGAGAAGCCGTCAATATGCCAATATGCAAGAGACTGTAAAAATAAAATTGATTTGGTAAATGCGAGTTAAGATAGATCTGTTTGCTTTCATCATCAGTTTTGCCGTGTGGAAGAGTGATGTCACCGGCTGGGGTACGATAAAGACCGAACCCATCTGGAGGCTTTGATGAAGTGCGTGTGTGTGTGTGTGTGTGTGTGTGTGTGTGAGGGAACAGACGCTCAAAGCACAAGTGCTGTAATGTTTGTACGCATCTGTATGAGCCTGATTGTGTTTTTGTAATTGTGTACTAGTGTTTGATTGTTGGTTAGTGTTCTGATTTATGGAAAAAATCCAATTGAAATTTTTCTGATAAAATATAAGCAACCCAGACGCAGAGATGAGTTCTTGTGAACCAAGTTTACTGTGAGCTGCACGCTGAAAACGCTGTATTACCATGCCAGGTCAGTAGTTGGCGATGTCACTTTGTAAAGAAAGACTTTTTTACAGAGCACTCACGCCAAATGCGCATGTCTATAAACTAAACACTTAATAATACACATGTGCATGCCGTGACTGTTTCACAGATACACTTTTTTTGTTGTTTACACAGAGATGATAATGGTATCATTTTTAAAAACGTGCACTTTAAAACCCGTTTTCAAAAGTTTGTGTTTTCAGGCCCCCAAAATGCCATTGTTGTGTAGATGAATGGCTAAAACACGTAAAAAAAATAAGTTTTTAGTTGAAAACTGTATTGTGTAAACAGCCCCGTTGTTTGTGTGATGGTGTGCAGGTATTTATGTGATTTCGTACTGGTGTTTCAGTGATAGTACACATTTATATATTCAACTGTGTGCAAGCTTTTGTTTATGTGTTAGTGTGTAGGTTTTTGTGTGATTGTGTGCATGTATCTGTTTGGGTTGGATTTTGTCAGTCGTGGAAAGAGTACCTAAAACTTGTACTTAAAGGTGCCCTAGAATTAAAAATTGAATTTATCTTGGCATAGTTAAATCACAAGAGTTCAGTACATGGAAATGACATACAGTGAGTCTCAAACACCATTGTTTCCTCCTTCTTATATAAATCTCATTTGTTTAAAAGACCTCCGACCTCCTCAACATAACACCGACTGTTACATAACAGTCGGGATCATTAATATGTATGCCCCCAATATTTGCATATGCCAGCTCATGTTCAAGCATTAGACAAGGGCAGAATGTCTGATTTTGTGCACAGCTGAATCATCAGACTAGGTAAGCAAGCAAGGACAACAGCGAAAAATGGCAGATGGAGCAATAATAACTGACATGATCCATGATATCATGATATTTTTAGTGACATTTTAGTAATTGTCTTTCTAAATGTTTCGTTAGCATGTTGCTAATGTACTGTTAAATGTGGTTAAAGTTACTATAGTTTCTTACTGTATTCACGGAGACAAGACTGTCATTATTTTCATTTTTTAAACACTTGCAGTCTGTATAATTCATAAACACAACTTCATTCTTTATAAATCTCTCCAACAGTGTGTAATGTTAGCTTTAGCCACGGAACACCATCAAATTCATTCATAATCAAATTTAAACATCCAAATAAATACCATACTTACGCGATTAGACATGCTGCATGACGAACACTTTGTAAAGATCCATTTTGAGGGTTATATTAGCTGTGTAAACTTTGTTTATGCACTGTTAAAGGCAAGTGCGAGCTCCGGGGGCGGGGAGCGTGAGCATTTAAAGGGGCCGCAGCCTAAATTGGCTCATATTTAATGATGCCCCAAAATAGGCAGTTAAAAAAATTAATAAAAAAAAATTTCTGGGGTATTTTGAGCTGAAACTTCACAGACACATTCAGGGGACACCTTAGACTTATATTACATTCTACGGCACCTTTAAGTATAAGTATTGGTGTTTAAGAAATCATTTACTTGAGTACAAGTAAAAGTACTGAAAAATAATATGACTCAAGTAAGAGTAAATAAGTAGTTTACTGAAAAACTACTTCTTACTACGTTACAAAGTACTTTAGTATTATTTTTCTATTTTTACCCAAAATGAGGCGATGTTAGCAATATGGAGCGCTAAATGCTCTAATGTAATTTTTGTTTCATTCATACCAGAAACCGGAGGGCGCCCTTGCGCAAAAAGTCCACAAGTGGGATTCATAGAAGTATTAAACTAATGATGTTCCAGGAAATCCCTCATAGGGACATCAGATATTGCTACAGCTGAATAACATGCAGATAGAGACATCTTGACTGATGAAACACGAAGACAATAAACACACAATTACAATGATACAACTGTGTTTTATCTGTGTTCTTCAAACCATCTCAGGTATTTTCATAAAAATGATGTATGTATATCTATAATCCAATGCTAATTGACAGTCTGTATCACAGTATAGAATTGTATAAAATAATATATTTTCTGTCTCACTCTGTGTTAAGCAACATGGAACCACAGAAGCAAGTTATTTCAAACACGACAGGCATGCATATATATATATATATATATATATATATATATATATATATATATATATATATATAGTGATTTTGGAGCAAAACCTGATATTAATCTCATAAATTGACATGTTTGACGCTATTCTAAACAATCATACTAGCTATTCCTGCTGCCAAGAGTGATTGTTTTATTACTAATTTTGAAAAGTAAGTTCATGTAAGATAATTTGAATGTTTTTTCAAGAAGGGATCAAAGAAATGAGGGATTAAAACAGAATGAATAGAGAGGTGCCAGTAAAAAAAAAGTAAAGGAAGGTATGGGTTAAAATGTTAAATAAAATGCTCTCTTTTTTCATTCAACCAAAAATGTGCTGGGAACACACTGTTACTATAGTAACAAACTACACTTTTACGTGCATTTGATTGACAGGTAATTCATGCGCTCTTATTTCACTGCTGTTGCTAGTGTTGAGGTTATTTCAGCTTTGTACAAAGTTTGCTTCATACATTTAGTTTAAAGGTCCCGTTTTTTGTGGTTTTTTGAAGCTTTGATTGTGTTTATAGTGTGCAATATAACGTGTTCATGTTTCGCGTGTAAAAAAACACAGTATTTTTCACATAATTTACTTATCTGTATACCGCTGTTTCCACTGTCATAAAAACGGGCTGATGACTTCCTTGTTCTATGAAGTCCCTCCTTCAGAAATACGTAACGAGTTCTGATTGTGCCAGCGGTTCCTGTGTTGTGATTCGACAGCAGCTTAGCGCTCCTTGCCCGGAAAGGTCACGCCTCTTACCATAACGTGGAGATGCACGCGCTCAGTGTTATTGTAAACATGTCTTAAATTTTACCCTATCAATTTGAGCCGGAATCAGACCCGGTGATTGGACTGCGGGATGAAAATAACAGCGTTTCGACGACATGGCGACAAACACACTCTACAAACGCAACTCTTGTGTATTCCTGTGGGCGGAGGTTAGTCAAAAAACTGTTTTAGTGACGTCATTAAAGAAGGAAGTAGAGGGATGTAGTCCAAACTGGCCGTTCGATGTAGGCGACTTCTGTTAAATAAAATATCTCGCTTGGCATTGAACTTTGAGCTTTAAAATTTTACAGATTTTATTTATACTCTAACAACAACATTACACACTAACTAAAGTTTGAAACATGGGATCATGAAGAACGGGACCTTTAAATGCATTGTTAAAGAGGGCAAGTTAACATTCAACTTAACTGGGTTTAAGACACTTACATTGTTCTTTCTCAGTCCATGCAATAACTACATGAGTTTTCATATACTTCAACTGCTCAGCGCTATCAATGGTATGACCCATTTCAGGAGCTGCAAAAATTACAATTTAAAATCAGAATATGAGCATAAAATATTGAAACGTTAGCGATACGTTTTATTCATCTCAAGTAAAAGTAAAAGCAGCACAATTTAATTATACTCAAGAAAGTAGAAAAAATTGAATACGAAAGTATTTATAATTAGTTACTTTCCACCTCTGGATTTTGTGCAGGTGTTTGATTTGCACCAATGTGTTGTTGATTGTGCACTGGCTTTTGTTTGTGTGGTCAAATGCAGTTTTTTTGTGTGATTGTTTGCATGTATTTGTTTGGGTGATTTTGTGCAGGCATTTGTTTGATAATGCAGAGGTGTTTGTTTGTGTGATTGTGTGCATATATTTATGTGATTGATTTGTGTCCGTATGCAACTAAAAGTATGTGTGCGCATTTGAGTTTTGTGTGTCTAGGACAACTTTTTATGTTTGCACAGCTGTGTGTGACATTGTGGATGATATATGTGTGCCAAACTGATTTTTTTGTGCAAATTGTACATTTGGATTGTTTGTGTATGTGTGTGTGTGTGTATTAGAAGGCCCATAACTGACCATAAGGGAGGTTTGTCACTGAAGAGGTCAGAAGCTCTCTGAACCACCATCATAAATTCAAACCTTTACTCCTCGTGTTATATATGTGTGTGTGTGAGTAATGAAAGCTGCTGAGTTACGAGTTGAGATGACTTCAGTAAATAAAAAAAAACACCTGCCTCACCAACACAAACACACATACACAATGCACAAAAAGCCATTTTTGCGTTGAAGTTTTGAAGCAGTCTGATTGTTTAGGACAGGTTGACCCTGCAAAGGTGTGTGTGACCTTATGTTGTGTTTGTGTGTACGAATATAAGTGTATATGTGTGTGTGTGTGGCAGTGAGGGGGTGTCCAGGAGCTTTTGTGCACCTTTTGAGTGCAGGGACATAGATGGAGGGGACGTTGGAGATTAGCCCCGTGTGTGTGTGTGTGTGTGTGTGTGTGTGTGTACGTGGCTGGAGATTAAGAGTGTGTGTGAATAGGGGTGAGGGATTAGGCCTTCTCAGCATGCCTGTCCCCACACTCCTCCGTCTTTTCATCCCGCTATCCTGCTCTCCAACTTCTCTCTCATTCTGTCTGTCTCTTTTGTGCTGGAACCTTCTCTTTCTCTCTCTCTGTCCCTTCTGTCTGTCACTCTCCCGCTCCCGTCCGCTCGATCTGTCAGTCTTCCTCAGAAATATTTATCCGCTCCTTGTCTTCCCTCATTCTTCCCTTCCGATATATATTCCTCCTCTCTTTTTCAGGGCCCGAAAGGAAGTTTAATCCCTGTCTCAGGGAAACTGACCTCACACACACAAGCCATTCAGAAAGACTTCTAAAACTCATCTCATGTGTTTTTATGAAGCATTATGTTTTAAAGTATTCACTGAGAACGCTTCCACTGTTTCACCCGCTCATTCTCAGGAGGATAGAGAGAAGGAGCGAGAGAGAGAAAGAGGCTTCCTGTATTGGGACTCGACCGGTCTACAGTACACAATACTGGCACAGTTTCACTGCCACTCTATTTAAAGACAACATGAAATCAACATTGACTTCATTTTCTTACTGTGCACAAATCAGCAGTGAACGATAATCTGCATGAAAAAGGAAATGTTAGCTTCTGTAATCTTTCAACAAAGTTTAATCATTTTCTCCAGGCCACGTGAATGGGGGAAAAGTAATTTTAACCAATAATTTCCCGACATCCTGACATTCAGTCAAATCCTGATGGATAATTAAATCCTACCCATCACGTTTTGGATGCTAAATGCTTTGCAAATACAGTTTCATGTGATTTTTAAAGGGTTAGTTCACCCAAAAATGAAATTTCTGTCTTTAAAGCGGAACTCGGTAAGATTTGTGAAGCTCCCCCTACAGGTTCCTTCAGTGAATCACAATGTCGTAAATACTCCAAGTGCAGCGCTGGACTACAACGACTACAACGCTCACCAGCGCAGTAGTTTTGCAAATACAGTACAAGAAATCTCGATGGAGGTGGGTAATTTTCGAAATTGTCTTATAAAGTCATAATTGTTTTTGAATTACCGTAAAGCATTTTGTCACTCTCGCGTGAACGTTCCACACCGGTAAGACCTTCGTTCATCTTCGGAAAACACAAATTAAGATATTTTTGATGAGGTTTTTTTTAATCCTCTATAGAAAGCAATAAAATTACCACATTAAGGTCCAGAAAAGTAGTAAAGACATCATTAAAATAGAAATGTGACTACAGTTGTTCAACCTTAATGTTATGAAGCGATGAGAATACTTTTTGTTTGGAATAACAAAACAAAACTAATGACTTTATTTCACAAATTCGTCTCTCCCCTGTCATTCTCCTACACTGTTCACGAATTTGTTGAATAAAGTCGTTATTTTTGTTTTGTTTTTGATTGAAATAAACTGCACTAGCTACCAGAGCAATCGCACTAGAGTCGCACAAATCTGCCACACCCTAAGGCTATGTTCACACTCATTTTTGTGGGATTTGACAACTCCAAGGTGTGAGTTTCAAAATGAACAGTTCAAACAGCAACTTACAGTAGCGTCTCGAAAACTGTCTGTATGAACGTGCAACGGGAGTCAAGCCATTATCTTACCAGTAACCATAGGCCACATTCACACTGCACGTTTTTGGGATTGACAACCGCATTTACTTACAGGTGTGAGTCTCGAAATGTCCCGTTCACACAGCAACTTACAGTAGCGAGAGTCAAGCCCGTATTCTCTTGCTAGTTACCATAACGACAGTGACCAACGTAATATTAAAGATGGCGACGTCCATAAAACTGAAAATTATTATCACTTTTCACATGACAAGAGACTAATTGAACCGCAAGTTCATCCATCAAAACCTTATTAACCAACAACAGCATGTAAACGCGCTAGCCGGAGTCTTTTACTATTGCACTCGCGTGTTCCGTGTTTGAATTTGGAAAAGAAACACAAAACTGCTCTGGTGGAGAACAATGACTGGATCTAACACATTAAGATGACGCACAGCTCATATCTCTGTCGCTGTAAATTACCGAAAGTGAAACCACACACAAAACACCGGCTCTCTCGCACTGTATGACGTGACAGACAACTAGTTGTCCAGTGCGATTCCGTTCACACAGTGCGAATATTCCGAGAATGCGGTTGTGAGAAAATTTACAGGTGTGAGTTCGGTTATAGAATGCGGTTGACACTCCTGTAAATAACAGTACTGCGTGTGAACGTAACCGTATTAAGGACTCAAATACAGGACTGACAACTGTATTCTGCTGCTGTGTGAACGTTGCCATAGTGACAGTGACCAATGTAATATCAAAGATGGCGATGTCCATAAAAAATGAAAAGTCATCATTTTTGATGTGACATTTGTGCAGCACAGAGCTGCTCTCTCGCACTGTATGACGTGACAAACAACTAGTTGTCCGATCCGGTTCCATTCACACAACGCAGGTTTTCAAAGAATGCAGTTTTGAGTCCTGAAAATGTATGGGTGTGAGTTCGGTTATAGAATGTGGTTGTCACTGAACTGTGTGAGAACGTGACTCAAATACAGAAATGACAACTGTATTTTGTTGTGTGAATGTGGCTTAAGTGACATGAGCGACAAAAACTATGAAAACTATGAGTTTTTGCGACTTGCGCACTTTTATCTCATTGAAAAATTTTATCATAAGGTGAAACTTTTATCAACAAAGTTTATCCGTTTTACATCCCAGACACCATGTGATGACACACCTGTGGAATATTTCTCACGTTAACCACCAAAATTATTTTATTTTTGGTCCCACTTAATATTAAGTGGCCTTAACTACTATGTACTTACATTTAAATTAATCATTTGATACTATGCACTTATTGTGTATATACATATTTTTACATTGTATTTATATTTTAAAACACCTGCATGTAATTACATCTGTAATTAATTTCTGTAATTACATTTATAATTACACTGTTGACACATCCCTTACCCTTAAAGGGTTAGTTCACCCAAAAATCGTTCCACACCCGTAAGACCTTCGTTAATCTTCGTAACACAAATTAAGATATTTTAGTTGAAATCCGATGGCTCAGTGAGGCCTCCATAGGGAGCAATGGACACTTCCTCTCTCAAGATCCATAAAGGTACTAAAAACATATTTAAATCGGTTCATGTGAGTACAGTGGTTCAATATTAATATTATAAAGCGTCGAGAATATTTTTGGAGCACCAAAATATCGACTTATTTAGTGATGGCCGTTTTCAAAACACTGCTTCAGGAAGATTCGAAGCACAAATGAATCAGTGTATCGAATCTGCTGTTCGGAGCGCCAAAGTCACATGATTTCAGCCGTTGGCAGTTTGACACGTGATCTGAATCATGATTCGACACACCGATTCATTTATGATCCGATGCTTCCTGCAGCAGTGTTTTGAAATCGGCCATCACTAAATAAGTCATTATTTTGTTTTTTTGGCACACCAAAAATATTCTCGTCGCTTTATAATATTAATATTGAACCACTGTACTCACATGAACTGATTTAAATATGTTTTTAGTACCTGTATGGATCTTGAGAGAGGAAGTGTCATTGCTCCCTATGGAGGCCTCACGGATCCATCGGATTTCAACTAAAATATCTTAATTTGTGTTCTGAAGATGAACGAAGGTCTTACGGGTGTGGAACGGCATGAAGGTGAGTAATAAATGACAGAATTTTCATTTTTGGGTGAACTAACCCTTTAAACCTAACCATACCACCAAAGCTTTCCCTAACCTTACCCGCATCCCACCTCAAAAGCAGCAAAAGTGTTTTGCAATTCAATATGAACCCAATAAGTACATTGTACTTATTTTTGATGTAAGTACATAGTAGTTAATGCCACCTAATATAAAGTGGGACCTTATTTTTAAATGTTTGTGATTTTGAGATTTGCTAATGTAAATTAACAAAATGACTGCGCTGTTTGCCACAAATATATTAGCTACATATCCCGAAACAAATATAAATCTAAATATGTAATTAATTTTAATAAATAATACAATATATGTTATATTGTATTATTTTGTAGATGATGTGTTTGTGACTAAAGTGTATGAGAAAGCAAAGAAAAAACGGATTATGAAAATCAGCTGGCTTACAAGACAGCAGTTTTTGCTTTTCGCTCTCTCTCTCTGTTTCTCTCAGCAGGGTGGGGAAGCCAGGGGTTAAATACTTGTAGAGATGGTATACAAATGATTGTGGGACGTAGGCACTTTTATAGCAAGGTAAGATGTGTGCATGTGACACAATGGCAGGTGAGGGGGGTGTCTCAGAAGGTCGTGACCTCATTAGATGTGTAAGAATGGGGGTGTATGTTTGGGTGTGGGGGGTGTACCTGGTCAAAAGCTCTGTGGGAAGGAGAAGGTGGGCTTTCATTAAAATGAACCCACCTCTTCCTGTTTCTCTCTCTCTCTCGCTCTACACAAAAAAAGAATGGCGACCTGCTGCGGGGTCTCCAAAAGACTCACACACACACGCATAAGGAGACGCACATCTCTTCACACTCATGAGGTTTCCATTACAAATGTGGGAAACATGGGCAAGTGTATTTTGTTGTGGATCAATGAAACTTAACTATGCTGATATCAGCGAACTTTGCTTGAGGAAATCAAATTTAGTTGTTTTTAACCTCTGTTTAAAACCCAAGCCTTCAGCCTCGACCGCAGAGTGGCTAATAACATGTTTATCCAAAAATTGTTTTGCTAGATATCATACAGTGTTTTCATTGAAACGCGGCTGCACTCAGGATTTCCTTTCCCGTAATTATTTTCCCCTCATCAGGAACACATACGTCTCAAACCAAGCCAACGTTAAAGCGACGTCCCAGACGTTTTCATTGGAAATCTGTTTACATCACATTGTCAAGCTGTCAATCACTCCGCCTGATGATTGCGTCAGGGTTAAATGTAAAACGTGATCGCCAGTCATTTCTGGGGTAATTTACTAATTTTCAAAAATAGTTAAAATCTAAGCAGATGTGTACTGGTGACCTGGAAGCCGTTCAGTTTTTCAACAGACATGTTTGAGAAGTTTTGACAGAGTGTTTTGATCTGCGGGGTTGCACTGGAAAGGACTCATGCCTCTCAACGTCATGTTCGTATAGCGTGGCTGAAAGCTGATGGAGAAAGTGCCGTTAATTAATTTTATTTCGAACATTCTTGGTTTTTGCTGGATTGTATCAGCCCACACCCTGCCTCGCTCACTGTTCTGTCTTTCTCTTTACAGTTGTATCCCTAAATCTTTATTTTTCTGTCTCTCTTACCATTTTTTTAATCTGTTATAAAGTAGATTATAAAGCAGACTCTATTGGTGATGATAAAGCTGTGAGGAATAAAAATATTGTCTAATATAGTGTAAATCCTTCATAAATTGTCATATTCAATTGAGTGAAATTTAAAGGTGCCCAAGAATGCTTTTTCACAAGATGTAATATAAGTCTAAGGTGTCTCCTGAATGTGTCTGTGAAGTTTCAGCTCAAAATACCCCATAGATTTTTTTAAATTAATTTTTTTAACTGCCTATTTTGGGGCATCATTAACAATGCACTGATTTACACTCGGTGCCGCCCCCTTAAATTGCGTGCTCCCTGCCACACGAGCTGTCAACTATATTACAGCGCATTTACAAAGTTCACACAGCTAATATAACCCTCAAATGGATCTTTACAAGATGTTCGTCATGCATGCTGTATGCATGCTTCGAATTATGTGAGTAAAGTATTTATTTGCATGTTAACATTTTATTCTGATTGAATTTGAGGCTGTCCTCCGTGGCTAACGGCTAATGCTACACTGTTGGAGAGATTTATAAAGAATGAAGTTGTGTTTATGCATTATACAGACTGCAAGTGTTTAAAAAATGAAAATAGCGACGGCTCTTGTCTCTGCGAATACAGTAATAACCGATGGTAACTTTAACCACATTTAACAGTACATTAGCAACATGCTAACGAAACATTTAGAAAGACAATTTACAAATATCAGTAAAAATATCATGCTATCATGGATTATGTCAGTTATTATTGCTCCATCTGCCATTTTTCGCTGTTGTTCTTGCTTACCTAGTCTGATGATTCGGCTATGTGCAGCTCCAGAAGTTAATACTGGCTTGTGTAATCCCTTGAACATGGGCTTGCATATGCAAATATTGGGGGCGTACACCCCAACAGTCAGTGTTATGTTGAGATTCGCCTGTTCTTCGGAGGTCGTTTAAACAAATGAGATTTATATAAGAAGGAGGAAACAATGGAGTTTGAGACTCACTGTATGTCTTTTCCATGTACTGAACTCTTGTTATTTAACTATGCCAAGGTAAATTCAATTTTTGAATCTAGGGCACCTTTAAGAAAAGGTTTTACAAAAACGAAATGTATGGTTTCATGAACGAGGCCCAATGTCTTTTATGGATTTGTTGCCCAATTGAAACGTGAGTTGTGAAAATGAGACCTATTAGATCATGCTGAACTGTACTTGTGTGTACTTGTGCCTGACTAACTGTTTTAAGCTTCATTAATAGTATTTTAACTAAATTAAAGGTAGACATGCTTGTAATCTTACTCAGCAGCATCTTTATGTGACAATGCGGTCATTCCATAAAACCGGAACATTAGCCTGGAAACTTTATACATTTTCTAGAAATGTAAATGCTTGTTTTTATATCATGGTGGGGACATTGACTTCTGTAATTGAACTAACAAAATGTTTTCAACATTGATAATAACAAGAAATGTTTCTTGAGCATCAAATCGGCATATTAGAATGATTTCTGAAGGATCATGTGACACTGAAGACTGGAGTAACGATGCTGAAAATTCAGCTTTGCCATCACAGAAATAAATTAACAGTTTGAATTTGTAATAATATTTCATAATATTACTGTTTTTACTGTATTTTAGATTAAATAAATGGTGAGCATAAGAGAGCACAAATCATTAACATAAAAACATAAAAAAATCTTACCAACCCCTAACTTTTGAAGTGAGTGGTATAAAGCTTATTATATTTACGGCAAGCTCTAACCATAATCATAATCCCTAAAAGAAAAATTTAGTTTTTTTTTAAATTATTATTAAAAACATTATTTCATTCCCCTGAATTGTTTCAAACAAATTGTTTCTAAAAGTAAACCCACGTGCTTGAAAAAGATAAGTGTACCTTTTAGCATAAACTTTTTATATTTTATTTGCATATACTTAGTTCAGATCTGTTGTTTAATCAATCTGATTTTTCGTCCTCTACCTGTTTAAACCAGTTCAGAAACTACACACACGGATCGGCTTTCTTTGGCTCTGTGCGGGTCTCTGGTTTAGTTTGCACATTATTCTGATTTAATATTATTCTTATTTAAATAGTTTTCTCTAGACATCTCTCTCTATGTCTGACTTCTCATTCTGTTCCTCTCATGTGCAGACTGATACTGTTTTTTGAAGCACCTGAATGAGAGGAAAGTGTGTGTGTTTAATTGTGTGTATCAAGAGTTGTGTTTGTTGCTAAAGAGCAGTGTGTGTGTGTGTGTGTGTGTGAGGAGAGTGTGATTGGAGCTGACACAAGCTGTATTATCATGTGTTTCACGTTAGCCGGCTCTAAACTTCTGTGTGGGGTAGACAGGTCATACATGCCACTCAGTCTTACACACACACACACACACTTACCTCCTCAACTAAGAATAGAGCTCAGCAAAACAGATAGAGTTACTCAAACCTGAGGATGGAGGGAGGTGGAGGGGCAGAGAGTGAGAGAAAACGAGTGTTAGCCAAGACCTAAACAAGAAGTTAAAGGAATCATTTCTTCATATCACCTTCATGTTGTTCCAAAACCTGTATGACTTTTCTGAACACAAAAGAAGACATAAATAATGTACTGGCCATTTTTTTTCCTCATGCAGTTGTGAATGATGAATGTGAAGTAAAGATTTAAAAAGGATGCAAACCACCATAAAACGTGATCCAAATGACTCGTAATGACATTATTCCAAGTTTTCTGAAATCATATAGCTTTGTGTGAGAAACGGGACAAAATTTAGGTCATGTACTGATAACTTTCTTGAGCAGTTGAGAGTCGGTGAGTTGAACAAATTGTTCAGACTAAAATTCTTTAACATTCTGACATTCCGACTTTAACTAAGACAAATTGAGTAATTAAAATAATTCTGAAAAGAATATTTTATTTTATTTTTATTTTATTTTATTTTTTATTTTATTTTATTTTATTTTATTTTATTTTATTTTATTTTATTTTATTTTATTTTATTTTATTTTATTTTATTTTATTTTATTTTATTTTATTTTATTTTATTTTAATTTTATTTTAATCCAGTCCCCATTTGTTGTAACTCTATGAAAAACAGCATAAGAAATAAATTCACATAATGAGATGGGGTGAGTAAATTACAGCTAAATTTAATTTCTGGGTGAAGTATTCATTTAAAACGAAATCAGAATGAAAAAACAGAAATCTGTAAAAAAAAAAAAAAAAAAAAAAAGGGGAAAATAAACCATGAAAAAGATGAAGGAAACATGGAAGAGAAAGTAAGATGGACAGACACAGAGGAAACTGGACCAAGAATTAGAGACGAAAGAGAGAGCGAGGGAGTAATCAGATTTTCCGGGTGGCAGCAGGTAGTCGGGGTAGGACTTTGTCCCTGGTCATCCTCTCGGATAACGGGTTAACACACACACATCCTTGCCAGTCCTTTTGGTTGGCTGTGTCAGCCCTGATCCATCAGGCAGGATTTTTCCTGGTCCTGTGTGTCAGTAATGTTAGGACAGAGATCTGCTCTAATTGTTGTGGCTGGTCAAGACGAGTTACCATCTCGGGCCAACCACAGGAAGAACCTCTCCATCGGTTACCCCGGCAGATTATAACCCTGACATCCTGCCATCCACAACCTTCAAAACAAACCCCCTAGAGAGACGGGGAGAAAGAAAGAGAGAGTGAGATGTTTTTGTGTGTGAGTGAGAGAGAGACTTCCAGGGTTTCTTCTTAAATAGAGCGAGAACACATCCATCTTCCCTCGTCTTCAGATTGTCCGGACTCTCTTTTTCTCCTCCATGGCGGCGCCCTTCTTTCCTTCTCTTACTTTTCTTTATGACAGCCATTGTAACCTCTTTAGAGGGACGGGGGGAAGCCGCGCCATTGGCCGTCGCTCCTGAGTCCTGTTTGATTGACAGCGGGAGTCCGGCCAACTGCCACCCAGGACACCCAGCCATAAATCATCAGCTATGGAGCGCGCCCACTTCCTGAAGCGCTACCGCTGCCTGCAGGGGACAAAAAGCCCTTTGTGGGGGATTTTATTTGGGGAAGAAGGTTTAGGAGGTCTCAGGACAGTTTGCCAGGGCCAACCACACTGCCTGCCTCTCTGAAAAGTTGGAGCCAAAAGTAGAGAGAGACTGTGCTCATTGGCCACTCTTTGCACTCTACTGACACCAGCAGCTCTTCCAGGTGGCCCCCCTCCACGTCTGCTAAGCCTCAGACCGACACACACATCAGTCATCCAATTAAAACACACAACACAAGCACCAGACCTCTTTAGAACAAGAACAGAAAGAACTAGAACTGAAAAAAAGTTCAATCAGACTGCTTTCTTTCACTTTAAAATGGGGAAAACAGGCATTTTTATCATGGAAAAACAGGATAGAATAAAAAAATGTAGTACAGTATGTCAGTGTACTTTCACAACGCAAAGATTCTTCTCCAGACCATTTGTGACCTGCTCTGTCATTTTGAACCAGAAACACATTTTGAGTTGTATGCAAAAGAAAACTCTCAATAAAAATGTAATATGTTTTTTTTCTCCAAACTGCTAATGTGATTGAGGCTTTAAATAGTAGTTGATATACAATGTGCTTACTTACTTAGACTTAGTTCCTCCCGTTCTCACGAGCACATCGGGCGACAAGTTTTCTCCACCAACGCCTTATCCATCTCAGTGGCTGCGGCTTCATCCCACAACTGCTTACAGAAGTGCGGCAGGTGATACGGGGGGACTACATCAGCGTTTGCCGCCTGGTGGAATCCGGATTCATAGCCACTTGAGAGGAAGATATGTCCTGCCAAACGGAGCCGGCGTTACGCAACTATTTCGTCCAGCCTGTCGAATCCACTCCGTCGCTGCACCAATTCATTTCGGATTTGGTAGCATTGTAGTGTGGTACAGCATATCTTGAGGATACTTTGGAGGCATCGATGATGAAAGGAATTTACCTTGTTCCGAACCCAAGCCAACATGCTCCAGGTTAAGCTGGCATAGAGGACAGTTGACAGGATGATATAAATTTGACGTTGACTGAAATGGTCGTCAATGACCATATTGGCTGCAGTCGGTGAAAGACAGCAAAGTCTTTTCCAGTCTGCAAGTGTCTGCTTTGGTGTCTCCATTCCTGCAGACAATGCTCTCAGGGTATGTGAAGATATTAAGACCACAAGGGGCATGTTTCCGACAGTCACGTACCCCATTGGGCCGACTAGGCCTACCGGCATGGACTTTGATTTTTCTGCATTAATTCGCAACCCGAACATCGCAAAGTCCAGGTCAGCCAAGCAGTCATGTTCGGTCCAAGGGATGCCAGCCCCAACATAGTCAGTTGACTTTCTCCTCATGAATTCTGTCACTATGAGAAACAGAATGGGGAACAGAATACATCCTTATCGGACACCTGTCTTGATGCCAAAAAAATCTCTTCAGCCCAATTCGGTCTTAATGCAGTATGGCGATCGGAAAAATAAAGATAAATATCTTTAAGTCAAGTCAAAGTCAAAGTCAGCTTTATTGTCAATTCTGTCACATGTTCAGCACATACAGAGAATTGAAATTATGTTATAATACTCTAGACCCTGGTGCATACAGATAACACACACAAAAAAAAGGTGATGAATGGCTCTGGTACACCATACAGCCTCAGGATGTGCCAAAGGTAGTTGCGGTGTATACTATCGAATGCTTTGGTGAAGTTGACAAAATTAAAGGATAGTTGGTTCCGATATTCGACACCTTGTTCGATGATGTTTCGGAGGGTGAAGATCTGGTCGCAGCATGACCGTCCAGCACGAAAACACGCTCATTCTTCTCAGTGTCCTTTGTCGAGGACCACTCAGAGTCAATGGAGCAGGCTGGTGCAGAACAACTTCCCAGGGACAGACAGTAATGTAATGCCAATTTGCCAATTTGAGTAGCTTTGTAGGACTCCCTTTCTCAAAGAACCGAACAATGATGGCTTTTTGCCACTCGTCTGGGACCTGCCTCAACCTCTAGCACACATTAATGAGAGCCATAAGATGTTCGACCTATCACATCGCCTCCCGCCTTGAGCATCTCCAGGGCGATCTCATCCAAACCGGGCACTTACCCCGAGCGCAACCTGTGGATCGCTGATTTTGTTTCTTCCTGAGGGATTTCTCCGGTGTCAACAATCAGATCTTCTTAAGCTATCTCCCAGTCAAAGTCGTATTAGGTCAGTGGGTCAGGCTGGTTTAGAACCTCTCGGAAGTTCGGCCTGGGAGAAGCTTTGAGAAACCGGGTGATTATTCGGTCTCATGCTGTTCTGGAAGGCATGAGTATAACACAGTCTTGCCATCTTTGACAAGGCTGCCAGTTTCATCTTTCCATTTGACTTCTCCAAGGCCCAGTATGTCGATTTGGTAATAGATTCCTTAAGGAGTTGCACTAATCAGCTTGCTTGAAATAACATCCGCACATTCCATGTTGCGATACGCATAGTTGAAGATCGATTTCTTCATTGGACATTGAAACCCATTGCTGGTTTCATCCTGACGTCATCATATTGGGAAAAATCGAACGACTACTGGTCGGTGTATTAGTCGTAGAGATATTTGTCATTTCTTTGGCCATCAAGGTTTTACGGGGCTTTTACGCCCAACCCTCCTCCTTTTTCAGAACTTGGGACCGGCACTGTCAGAGTTTCCTCTTCTTGATATAAAGAGTTCATATAATTCACAAATGGTCAAAAATATATTTGGTTAATATCGTGTTTCAACATAAATGGCTCATTGCAACTTCTGACAAAAAATGCTAAAACAAGTCTTAAATGCACAGTAGCAAAAACAGCCTGTTTAATCTGGAGGTCAGATAGAGAGTGGAAAATGGCCACGAGTAATAAAATAATGACTTTTTGGTGCAAGTGTCCTTCACTAACATTGTAAGTGGACTTTAGGGATGAAAGTAATATACAGCAGTAGAGAAAACACCCCTTTTAATGCTTTTTATTGTAGCCAAAAAATAATTCCAATCTCAGTGGCATACTTATAAATGCTGTAGAAGTTTCAGGAACATTTTCCACGCAACAATTAAATCCTCCATTGAGTTGAGCTGATGCCTGACGGTCAGGTATCGCTGGAACTGAACTGATTGTGAATTATCTGCCATTGTGGTCAAAATCCCTGTGACACGGAGGTGAACCTCCCTTAACAACAGCATCCACACCGGAGGAGATCTCCATCCCTATGTTTTCACTCATCTCTCCCTCCTTCTCGCTGTCTGTTTTTCTTTTTCCGCTACGTTGTCAGACAGAAGGAAAGACAGGCCTGTTTTCTTTTTCAATATAGATCTGAAAGAAAAGGGATACGAACGAGGGAGAGCGAGCGAAGGAGAGAGCAAGATGTGACCCTAGAGAGGTACAGACGAGAAATCCCTGACACCTCCGTAAATCTGGACGTCCCGTGTCCACCCTCCACTGCAAGTGTGTGTGTGAGTGTGTGTGCCATGAGTGTCAACCAGCCGCAAGAGGAAAACATTCCTGTGTGGTTCTCACACAAATTCAGGAGGTTTGCTCTGAAAACAAGGCCTTTCCTCACTGCTTCAGCCTTTCACTTCCCCCTCTCTCTCTCTCTCTCTGGCTTCAACTGTCCTCCACAGACTAGGCTGGTAGAGGTGAGGATGAAGGTTTTCATTGTGCTGCTGTTGATTCTGCATTAGGCTCGGTGTTTAGCTTTTATGATGAATATGTGCTTGAGTCTGTGCTGTTATTTTGCAGTCTCTCTGGGTCTGGCTCGCCCTCGCTCATCTCTCTCTCTCTCTCTCTCTCTCTCTCTCTCTCGCATACACACACGTACAAACACCTAGAGTTAGCCACATTAGCCTGATTTTTCACCCAAATGGAAATGTGTGCTGTCACATGGCCATCGCCCCTGACGATCTGCTGTCCAATCACTCACAAGCAGCCTTGCCGGCCCCGCAAATAGGCCTGTCACTCTCCCCGTCGGCACGGTAAAGGATGGTCCATCATTAAAGGAAGGGAGGGGGGTGGAGGAAGGTCCAGCGGGTGATGAGCCCTCTGCCCCATCAGGTGTGTGGACACACACACAAAAACACAAGTGTGTGTCCATGTAAGGTGTGTGTATCATATTATTTTGGTCATTTACTATAGTAATACCATGTTTTGTGGACATGTACTGTAGTAATATCATGTTTATTTGGACTTTTACCATTGGAATAATTTGTTTTGTGGACATGTACCATTGTATTACTCTGTGTTTTGCACTTTTACCATAGTGGTATCATGTTTTTTGTGCATGTATTACTGAAATGCCATGTTTTTTGTGTGTGTGTGTGTGTGTGGTTTTTGGTATGTTTTCATGGTATTACCTAGTTTTTCCAAATATACCATGATAATACCAAGCTTTTTGTACATATACCATAGTATTTTTTATGTTTACCCTGGATAACAACATAGTTTTTCGACATGTACCGTGGAATTACAATGTTTTTTGCAAATTTGACATTGTAATACAATGTTTTTTGGACATGTTCTTTGATAATACCATGTTTTTGAGCATGTACCATGGTATTATTGTTGTATTATTTCTTTTACATTTACTGTGGTAACAACATGTTGTTTTTTTTTGACGTACCATTGTATTACTCTGTGTGTTGCACTTTTACCATAGTGGTATCATGTTTTTTGTGCATGTATTACCGAAATACCATGCTTTTTTGTGTGGTTTTTGGTATGTTTTCATGGTATTACCAAGTTTTTCCAAATATACCATGATAATACCAAGCTTTTTGTACATGTACCATAGTATTTTTTATGTTTACCCTGATAACAACATAGTTTTTCGACATGTACCATGGAATTACAATGTTTTTTGCAAATTTGCCATTGTAATACCATGTTTTTTGGACATGTTCTTTGATAATACCATGTTTTTGAGCATGTACCATGGTATTATTGTTGTATTATTTCTTTTACATTTACTGTGGTAACAACAAGGGTTTTTTTTGACATGTACCATTGTATTACTCTGTGTGTTGCACTTTTACCATAGTGGTATCATGTTTTTTTATGCATGTATTACCGAAATACCATGCTTTTTTTGTGTGGTTTTTGGTATGTTTTCATGGTATTACCAAGTTTTTCCAAATATACCATGATAATACCAAGCTTTTTGTACATGTACCATAGTATTTTTTATGTTTACCCTGATAACAACATAGTTTTTCGACATGTACCATGGAATTACAATGTTTTTTGCAAATTTGCCATTGTAATACCATGTTTTTTGGACATGTTCTTTAATAATACGATGTTTTTGAGCATGTACCATGGTATTATTGTTGTATTATTTCTTTTACATTTACTGTGGTAACAACATGTTTTTTTTTTTTTTTTTTTTGGACATGTACCATTGTATTACTCTGTGTGTTGCACTTTTACCGTAGAGGTATCATGTTTTTTGCGCATGTATAATGCCGCGTGTGTGTGTGTGGTTTTTGGTGTTTTCATGGTATTACCATGTTTTTCCAAATATACCATGATAATACCATGCTTTTTTGAACATGTACCATAGTATGTTTTATGTTTACCCTGGTAAAAACATAGTTTTTGGACATATACCATGGAATTACAATGTTTTTTTGCAGATTTGCCTTTGTAAAACCATGTTTTTGGAGATGTACTTTGATAATACCATGTTTTTGAGCATGTACAATGGTATTGTTGTATTACTTCCTTTTACATTTACTGTGGTAACAATGTGTTTTTAGACATGTACCATTGTATTACCATGCTTTTCTGCAAATTGTAATATGGTAATACCATGGTAATCTTTGAATTAAGTTTTTAAGTCTTTGATATCATGTTACAATAATATTGTAGTCATTCAGTACTGTGGTATATACCAAAGTACCATGGTTTTACAATCTGATACCATCTCTGTACCATACCACCACAGTACTTTTCTAAGAGAAGTTCGCTTGCATGAAGTGTGTGTGTGTGTGTGTGTGTGTGTGTGTGTGTGTGTGTGTGTGTGTGTGTGTGTGTGTGTGTGTGTGTGTGTGTGTGTGTGTGTGTGTGAATGGTGGCCTTTGGTGATCGTAAATAAAAGAGCTGTAGTTGAGGAGGAGATAAGGCATTATGGCTATTTACACTGAATCACACTCACTATCCATCAACACACACACACATACAGATATGGGTGCGATCCAGCCGTGTCACTCTTATTTATGTGTGGAGCTCTCAGTAAGGCTACACTGGGGTGTTATACTCAATGGGGCCATCCGTTTCTCACTGTGTGTGTGGATGAGATGATGATGATGCATTTTGTTGTCAGGGAAACAATCAGCAAGGCCGGTCGTTACGGTAACGGGATCACCATGGATGCCTGCTCGGTAAATAACACCTCCATCGGCCCGCCGGTCGTCACAGAGACAAATGCCGGGCTTTTAATTAGGCTAATAAAATAGGAAGAAAGGGCTGACGGCTCGGAGTGGCTGTCAGTTACTGAAGATACATCACAACACACACACACACTCGACCAAACCTCAGTGTGTTGTGCAATAATACACACACCAAACTATCTGGTGCGTATTGAAAACACACATTATATGTTAGATGTTACTAAGTTTTTTTTTAGACCCTTTTGAATGAAACCGTTCCTTCATTCTTTTCGTCTGTCACTTTTACTTTGGCTCCATCCCAATTTGCATACTATCATCCTAAATAGTATGCAGTTTTACAAAGCTTACAAAGCATAGTATGCATACTATACAATAGGTGCATTGTTGGCATATTATTTGCATTGGATTTTTGAAGCGTGAATGCTTTTTAGGCTAAAATTTCCCACAATCCTTTGCTCTGTGTAAAGATGTTTGTGATGGTTCTCTATCGACATTTTAAATTGAAGAAAAATGGCAAGGAGAGTGAGGCCAATGCTGGCACAGCAGTTTTTAAGTGTATGAACCTGAAAGTTAAGTATTAATGAATTTAAATGTAATGAATTTGGCTAATGCTCACATGCAAACGCAAACAATTTGTGACAAAGGCATTTAAGATGCAGTTTTTGGACAAAGTGTGTCCCAATATTAGCATGGCATTGCATATGTCATAGTCAAAAGTAGATATTTCCCATAACCAATGAAGTACATTGAGTGTGTAAAGTGTGTAGTATTGGTATTTTAAACTTTTAACCCTGGGTAAACAATCCTAGGCTGTCTTTTTCCATTTTTCATACTATTCATACTTTATCTTGAATCAAAGTTAAAGAGTTAAAGCTCTTATTTGCATATTTATTAGCTCGATAACATTGATTGGACCAGTTCAGCACATTTTTTACAACTGTACAAAGCTCATGAATATTTAATGAAGCAGACACTGAGGCAGTTTGTGATTGGTTGCTTAACAGCTCACTGCAACATTCCAGCACATTATCATTTCAGATTGTATTCTCTTTTTTTGCCATTATAATTCTGTTCCGGAGCAGAGCTTTAAAACCAGTTTAAGACTACAAGTTTGAAATGTTGCATAATCTAGTCTGAAATTGGCCTTCACTTAGGCTTTATGAAGACGTTAAAAGCGCTTATGTGAAAGAGGATTCAGCCTTTCTCTCTCCTCAGACGTCTTGGAGGAGACGTGTAGTATTTCCAGACCCTAAGTTTTTTCAGCTGCTTCACTCTAGACCTTCATTTACCAAAACTAATTGAAATAAAACTCTTTCCTCCTTCTGCTTATGTTCCCAACACTTCACTTGTCACTATGAATGACCCAGTGTCTTTCTGCTGTGTTCGTCAAAAGCTGCCCGGCTAAGTTATAATGTATGTCATCGGCTCGGGATATTTTTCGAGGACTAGAATATTTTAAAGGTGATAAAATAACAGTTACAGGTAATAATAGAGCCAGACGGGCTCCAGATGCCGCGGTGAGAGAAGCCACTTGGGCGAATTTCTCCAACGTCTTCCCTCAGTGTTCTGCTTCATTTCCGCAAAGTCAACTAAGGTGATGAATTCAACTCGAGAGGTAAAAAAATGATGTAGTATGGAACAAGGAATTGAGTTTTAAAGGGAAGAAACCAAGATGACTACATATAAAATGCATCTGACCTCAACATCTTGCATAGCCAACAATGACATTGTGGTTCATGCAGATCTTGTTCCATAAAACAACTTTAATGCTCTTAAACCACGAAAGCAGCATCAGAATACAGGCCTTACTGCAGACAGCTAGAATGGGAACGTCTGTCATTTACAAAGTTATACTCCTGCGCTCCCAACCACTTGAGTGTTTGTTTAATACTTTGGTTAAAATGGTAATTCTTTCAGCTACCGATATACTGAATTGTGTATCTGTATTGTATTGGTCATGGGCCAGCCTGTTGCCCTGGAAGATTTGTATTTGAATAAGCAGATAGCGACTGCAGAATGGACATATGTAGAGTTACTGTAGATGTATCGGCAGGATACATGCAGTGAAAGAGAGAGGGAAGTGTGGTAATAAGTCGAAAGCAGAAGCAGGATGGCGTGTTGCCACTCGTGAGTTTCCTATAAAAGTTCTGATATTATGCCGAATATTAGTGCAGGAATGGCTATGGTCCAAATCTCTTTCTTTCTCAGTCCTGCTGTACTAAGTCCCCCACAGCACACCCCAGATGCTGGAAAAGAAGGAGCGAGGGAACGCAAGAATGGAGGAGTGGAGCTGCCTAGTCCTGATAACAGCATCAGGCTTTAGGGCCGTAAACACATGGGCTGTTTGATGTGCTCTTATCGAGAAAACTTTAAACACTGAACCAGCCACTCCAGCCACATCAAATTCAGCCATTAATCTACATTTTTATTAAATTATAAGTTTTGAGGCGAAAACATGGGGGAGAGGTGGCGTGCGTATATTCAGACACTAATCAAAACCCCTAATGGCTGTTAGGCATTAAATGGTTGCTTTTCTCTTTTTATTTGATGATTGTTTTTCCTCTCTTCACACGCATTAAAGCAATCACACACGCTTGGGACGTGCATATACTCTCTCCAATGGTTCTTGATTGAATTTTAAGAGCTCTGTACTGTGGTATTAAAGCAGGACCAGATAGAGTGTGTTTGCAAGGCTCAAAGTCTAATCATAAAGTGATCAGAAACTTGAAAAAGCCCAACATCATAAAGCAGCTGATTGTTCCAAACTCGTATGACTTTATTTATTCTGTAGGCACAAATCGAGGTTTTTTAAAAAAAAATTTTAATTAGCCTTTATTTACTTTTATTTACTAGTACTTTGAGGTCCTGCATTTTTTTTTTTCTTTCTTTTTTTTTCTTTTCGGGAATACTGTAATGTAAACCTAAAGAGATCAGGTGAAGTTTTTATTGTTTTATTGTATAATTTATTATTATTACTATTATTATTATTATTATTATAATTTATAATTTAAATTGTTATCATTATTATTTACCTTTATTAATTTTTTATTTTATTATTGCTCTTAGTGCTTGCTACTTGTTATTTTCATTTATTTATTTATATACATACATATTAGGGCTGCCCCCTAATAATTGATTAATTATTAGTCGACTAGAAGAGGCTTCTTTTTTTTATTATTATTATTTAAAACATGAAATCATTATTAATGTTGTAAAGGTATTTATAAGGATAAAAAAATGCACTGAAAAGTCAATTTAGGGAGCAAATATTGTCCCTTAATGGAAAAGGCACAGTCTGTGGAAAAGAGGGGGTACCCAGAAGGATGGTAAATGCATCAGGGGGTACTCCATTTTAAAAAGTTTGGGAACCACTGACCTAGATAAATGTGCGCTGTTTTTAGGGGCATATCCAAGTGTTTGTGCGGAGTGTGGAAGCTAAAGTATAACGTGCTTACTGCAATGGAGGCGCCGGCGCGGCATTTCCACATAAGCAGCTGCGTGCATACAGGTGGCGCTATGATAGGTTGCGTGCAGAGTCTGCTGCCTTAGCAAATCGCACTACATTACTGCCGTTCTCGACAATGTACCTGTAGATTTAGCACTTACTAGCATGAAAAACAAATAGCCTGGCACAGAAGGTGCATAGAGATCCATTTAAGATTCAAACTCTTGATACACAACATACCTTTTGTGAGTTTTTGTTTTTAATGTTGATAATATTACACAAACGAGAATGCAAATTCAAATATCCACATGATTGCTAATGTGACAGTGATTTTATACAACAGTTCAACAACCAAAATGGTAATATTAAGTGATGTTCTTCACAGTATTGTCAGTATTTTCTCTATTTTGCAATGAAATAATAGTTCCAATGAAAGCCACAGCAGAACTACAACACACAGCGGAGTTTCGTGAACGAATCATTCGTGAAAGTCATTGATTCAATGATTTATTCATAAATACAGTCACTTGCTTCGTTGCTGAATGACGAAATGACTTGATGACTCGTGCATTAAGACAGTGACTTACCACCACCTACTGACAGTTTTAGTATTTAAAAGAATCACTTCACATTTTTATCATCATTGTATATTTCTCTATTGATTTTTTTTATTTTTTTATTTAAATGTTGTAAAGGTATTTATAAGGATAAAAAAAATGCACTGGAAAGTCAGTTTAGAGAGCAAATATTGTCCCTTACTGGATAAAGCACAGTCTGTGGAAAAGAGGGGTTACCGAGAAGGATGGTAAATGCCTCAGGGGGTACTCCATTCTAAAAAGTTTGGGAACCACTGACCTAAATAAATGTACGCTATTATTAGGGGCATATCCAAGTGTTTGTGCGGAGTGTGGAAGCTAAAGTATAACGCGCTTACGGCGCCGGCGCGTTCACTTTTTTCTGATAAAAGCAGAAACAATTTAAAATACTCAGTCATTTTTGGTCTTACAGATAAGAGTAATGCATCTTTCGAAACGTTTATTTGTGCAAACTCACAATAACAAGAAAACATTGTGCCTTTGTAAAATAAAGAAAACAAACATGATGCGCTTTCTGCCATCTCGGTCTCCGTGAACTTGAGCGAGTCACAAAAATGAACCGAAACTCAGTTGTATAGGCTACTTGCCTCACAGACATGAGAAAGTATATCTATAGAAAGCTTGAAATGTCTACTTTTAAACAAACCAATTCGAAAATAAATACTCTCTGCTTATGTAATCTGTGCGAAAGTTGCATTTCTCTCTATAGGCGCGTTTATACTGAGGAGATGTCGAGTCAGCATGGTCAACTTCATCTTTATAGCTGACACTGACTCAGAAAACACTAGTTTATTAATAAATAATTAAAATGTCTCCTTGCTGTTTGCCCCGACACATTCATAATAATTACTTTTTAGTAATTAAATTAATATAAACATACAATTAGTCAACTATACCCTTAAATGAACGACTTATAGTCGACTAGAAAAATCTTTAGTCGGGGGCAGCCATAATATATATTATATTATTGCTTTGCACTTTTACCTGTGAAGAACTTCTGAGGTCCCAGGTTTGGCCGGACTCATAATCCAAGTCTTCTGAAGCTTTATGACAGCTATTCATTAAGAAAAGATGGAAATTGAAGGTTGTTTTTCAGTTTTCTGTAAACTGTTCCTTTAATGAAAGTGAGAGAGAGACTTCTTTTACATTGTCACAATAAAAACAGGTTGTTATGGGGTCATGTGAGGGTCATGAACTCGTGGTGGCACTGTTTAACTCGTGTGCAGAATTCCTAAGTGATGTTACGTTACTAATAATACGAATATTGTCACTAAAATTTTACTTTTATTTTCACTAACAACAGAATTATCACATTGTAATCTTCGTATGTCATATCTATGTAAATTTCAATAAATTAGAAGAATATTTTTGCAGTCATTGAGATAGACGTTATTGTAGTGTGAACAGGGATGCTCTGTATGTTCATATTATTTCACTGTCCGTGTAACAGCGCCTCTTTAGCATCTCTTTGACCTTTGACCTTTAACCCCACCAAAACGGGCTACACAGTCTGAAGCCACTGCCATGACAACAAACCAGGGTCATGACTGGGTCGTTGTGGCCAGCGTACAGTAGCAGGGAACGTCTCTCCTTGACAGACTCCCACATAAACACGCTCTTTACACTTTCAATACACCGACACTTGAATCCCGCAGTAATGATGATTCCTATTATTTCGTCTGCTCTCATAAATAATCAAAGCATCCAAAGAACCCCTCGTCCCCCCGTTCCTCTTCTCTTGTCTCTTTTGTTAGTGAGGTGCGAGAGATAAATCAGATGGTGTTAAAGAGCGCATGAGGAGAGAGATTTAGTGCTGGAGACATTCTCGCTCCTCTTAGACGCTCTGCGCACAGCGGAGGGAGTTCATTAAAGTCTCCGCATGGAGATGGGCTTAATGTTGGATTTACCACTGACAGGTCAATACATCCACACACACCCATTATCTCTGAAGAGGGCTAAAGAAGCGATTGTGCGTAGGCCTCATTGCTCCCGGATGGTGAGAAAGAAGACATCAATGCAATATGATGCACCTGTTATGTTTGAATGAAAGACAGAGAGAACTTGGTTTATTTTGTGGTGTGTAAAGAGCTTTTGAAATGTCTCAGTAGGACTTCAGGATTTCAGTGTTGTGGTGTAGTGTCAGAGTGAGGACATCATAATTAGGGGGAAAGGGTTAATGGAGAGATTAATTCATTTCTTTTTATTGATTTCCATTTAATTGTTTAATTTAATTAATAGGATTATTATTAATAGGGTAGTGAAGAAAGTGTTAAAATGCACAATATAAATAAAACATTATACACTAAAAATGCTGGGTTAAAAACTACCCAAGTTGTGGGTTGAAAAGTGACAAACCCAGTAGTTGGGTTAAATGTTTGCCTAACCTGCTGGGTAGTTTTATTTAACTCAATTATTTTTTTTAAAATGACTCTATTGCTTGCTTAAAAGTAAAATATGTGAAAAAAAAACAAAACAAAAAAAAAACATTTATTAATCAATTTAATGAATAATAATTGAACAATAAACATTTATTAAATTAAAATGGGTTCATTTTAAGCTAGCCATGTAGTCTTTTTAAACAATAGTTGGATTAAATAAAACTGCCCAGCGCGTTGGGCAAACATTTAACTGGGTTAAAACAACCCAATTGCTGTTTTTCCATTTTCAACCCAACTTTTTAGCATATTTTAGAGTTTATATTATATTACATTGTATAATATTATATATATTTTATTATATTATATTTTATAATATATTAATAATAATATTAATAGAGAGAGATTAATATTAAGTTATCTTTATGTATTATAATTTAATTGTTAATTTTAAAAAAAAATTCCTTCATCTGTATGAACTACCTCTTACAGTAATTCGTCCTCATCATCACATTTAGTTTTGAACAGTATGGACAAGTGAAAGTCTCGCACATAAACATATTTACCATCTTTGATTTACCCTTTTTCTTAGTAAATATCTGTGGTTTATTGTGCACAATTCACCAGTATAGATTATTCTAAAATACAAAATATTTATACAACTGTACTTAGTACTCCTGATGTAACCAAGACAAAGTATGTGAGAAAAGCTATTAATAGTAAAGCTGCAATCTGTAAGTTTTGCCTCTTTGTCGCCATCTCTGTTTGAAAACTGCAATTGCAGTTATTTGTGGAATTATCATTTTTACATGGGTTGTGCCTCGTCACAGCTCGGATGAATCTAATGTTTGCTGTCAGTCTCTACATCGGTGTGGATACTGTACTTTGGAATCACAGACTCTACGTCATGAAGTATGACCAAAATAAGAATTTTCACTGGAAAATGTCATCTGAAGAAGTAATAAATCTGCCACTTTTGTTCTGACCAACTGAGAAAAAAAAATGCATTACAATGGTGATTAAATCTAACGATCGCTTAACTCAGATCACATCAAACCATGCAAATTATTATAATTGTTACTTTGTTCTCAAATTGTTAATGTTAACAACATCAGCATTGCGTGACTATGTGTATTTAGTGTGTATTAGCATTACCTGTAGATTTCAGTCTAATCTCTAATGTTAATTTGTCATACTATACAATCCACCATCAAAATAAGTAGTTTAATTATTCGCAGCTGCTGTGAGAAAAGGCTATAAATGATCCGCCACCTGCAGCATCTTTACATGCGATATAGCCTATTAGCTGGAACTCGTTCTTACGGAAGAGGATTAGGGCCAAGCAATAATAAAAAAATAAAACCATCTAGAGATTAATGTTGTTAAATTTCGAGAAAAAACTCGTTAAATTTCGAAAAAAAAGTCGAAATAAAATGTTGAGAATAAACTCGTTATATTACGAGATAAAACTCGTTAAATTTCGAGAAAAAGGTTGAGATAAAATGTTGAGAATAAACTCGTTAAATTACGAGAAAAAAACTCGTTAAATTTCGAGAAAAAAATTCGAGTAAAATGTTGAGAATAAACTCGTTAAATTACGAGAAAAAACTCATTAAATTTCGAGAAAAAAGTCGAGTAAAATGTTGAGAATAAAGTTATTAAATTACGAGAAAAAACGTGTTAAATTTCGAGAAAAAAGTCGAGATAAAATGTTGAGAATAAACTTGTTATATTACGAGAAAAAACACGTTAAATTTCGAGAAAAAGGTTGAGATAAAATGTTGAGAATAAACTTGTTATATTACGAGAAAAAAATCGTTAAATTACGAGAACAAATTCGTTAAATTATGAGAAAAATGCCGTTAAATTTCAAGAAAAAAGTCAAGATAAAATGTTGAGAATAAACTCATTAAATTATGAGAAAAAAGTCGTTAAATTACGAGAACAAATTCGTTAAATTACGAGAACAAATTCGTTAAATTACGAATTTGTTCTCATAATTTAACGACTTTTTTCTTGTAATTTAACGACTTTTTTCTCATAATTTAATGAGTTTATTCTCATAATTTAATGACTTTATTCTCAACATTTTATCTCGACTTGTTTCTCGAAATTTAACGACTTTTTTTCTCATAATTTCATGAATTTGTTCTCATAATCTAATGACTTTTTTCTTGAAATTTAACGACTTTTTTCTCATAATTTAACGAATTTGTTCTCATGATCTAACGACTTTTTTCTCATAATTTAATGAGTTTATTCTCAACATTTTATCTCGACTTTTTTCTCGAAATGTAACGATTTTTTTCTCATAATTTAACGAGTTTATTCTCAACATTTTACCTCGACTTTTTTCTTGAAATTTAACAAGCTTTTTCTCGTAATTTAATGAATTTATTCTCAACATTTTATTTCAACTTTTTTCTCGAAATTTGAACAACTTTAATCTCGAGATGGTTTTATTTTTTTTATTATTGCATGGCCCTAATCCTCTTCCGTATGTTCTTTATGTAAACATACGTGACATAATGACGCAAAGACCAACGGCTGCATGCTCGAATTTCCCGCGGAAATCCACCAGTACCACTCGAATTAGAAAACATTATTACAAGCTTACCTTTGTGAATCAGGCTAAGGTTAAGGAGATAGTTTTGAACACTGGCTGGTTATGTACTTTCTCAAAAATTTATTTTGGATCATTTTTAACCAAAAAAAGTTACGGACTGCAGCTTTAAATATTAAAATGTTGACCAATAAAATCTTAGCATGACCTTCATGATCCAATCAGTCCACTGAATCTAAAATTTTGAGTCCCGCCCCATATTCTCGCTAAATATTCCATTATACCTCAAATATGTCAGATTACAGAAGTTAAATGTGTTGCCAATGTGATTTCATGTTGACTTTGCACATTATGGATGTTAAGTAAGATGTGAAATTATGAGAATCTATAGCAGAACACACATGAAGGGCATAAAAAAAATGAAGGCATCATTAAATAGTGAAGCTGTTTATACGGCCAGTGTGGGTGTGTGTTTATATTTGTGTGCGTTTTATAAGGTCACTCATAGGTTACATTTTATGCAGCATTCAGCTTTGAGGTTTCCTCATGTCTGAATAACACCACCAGCCTGGCAAACACACTCACACACACTCTTCTACTGGGACTCCCAGTGTGGTTGGGCTTCATCCAGCTCTCTTCATTCCAACTTACCATTCCCGTCAAACGTACAGCGTTCCCGGGAACATCAGCCCTGAGGGAGACCCTCACACATACACACACACACGCACTGAGAGAGCTGACTGAGTCACTCCTTTTACAAATGCAGCATTTATGACTCTGGCTGAAACTCTTGACCATAAGAATGTAGTGTGTGTGTGTGTGTGTGTGTGTGTGTGAATGAAAGTTTAAAGACGGTATAAAGTTGTGTAAATCACAAATCAAAGTCTCAGAAATTGCAAGTCAGACACGAGAAGAAAAAATAATAGGACCGATTCATTCTGCTTAATTTATGTGGATGATTCATAGCTTCATAAATTATTGAATTAATACCAATAAGTTCATAAATATTATGCAAGTTCATTGCTCAGAGTCATTAATAAAATGCACACACCCCCTTTATAGCAGCTGTCCTGTCATGTTTATGTGTTTGTTTATTATTTAAAAACGACTGCAAATGAATATTCCGAATCAATGGCTTCTTTATTCTTTTCTATGATCGGATGAGGATGTTGTGTATCGTGTGTGTGTGTGTGTGTTGGAATGCTCCGTCTCAGCACGTGAGAGTGTTTTGCTGTCGGCATGTCGCTCAAGGCTTTGATAATCGAGGCCCTCATTAAGCTTGTTAGCGCTCTGCTGTATGAGTGGATCTCAGCGCTTAATTACAGCTCGTTAGGAGAATGCCAGTCAGATGGATGACTCGGTGTGACATCTGAGCTGACAGGAGATCTGCTGCCCAGCATCACTCAACACATCCAGACACGCACATTCAGTACTTAACATCACTTAACACTCCCAGATCTGAGGCAAAGTTTTATGGCATCATAGATGTGCTTCAAGAGATAGACAATTATTAATTATGCTATCTTTAAAGTGACTTGATTTGGCCAAATACTAAGGCAACATCGTTCATCATTCATCATTATGTAACATATTATAGTATATATTTTATATTACTGTATGGTGCAACATCCTAATGTAAAACTATTGAAATCAAGTAATCAATAAATTGAGTCGAGTCTCCTGATTTGCACTCTTTGTGTGGTTTTGCTGCCTATCACTCAAAAAAGTGAATTGTTGGATTTACTTAAAAAAAAAAAAATCAATGTCTTGAAGGGTTAGTTCACCCAAAAATGAAAATTATGTCATTAGTTACTCACCCTCATGGGTGAGTAATTAATTCATGGAGTCAGTGGTTCAGAGTGCGTATCAAAGTCATGTGAACTACTGATGTTTCAAAACACTTATTACGTAACAAAGCCTCGTTTACTGAAATCACATGACTTTGGTGCTCCGAAACACTGATTCGAAACAAAAGATTCGTAAAGCTTAATGAAGCAATGTTTTGAAATCGCCCATCACTAGATATTGTTGAATAAAGTCGCTATTTTGTTATTTTTGGCTCACAAAACATATTCTCATCGCTTCATTACATTAAGGTTGAACCGCTGTATTCACATGAACTGTTTTAAATACGTCTTCAGTAGCTTTCTGGCCATCTGAAAGTGTTAATTATCTTGCTGTCAATGGAGGCCTCACTGAGCCATCGGATTTCATCAAAAATATCTTTATTTGTGTTCTGAAGATGAACGAAGGTCTCACGGGTGTGGAACGACATGAGGGTGAGTAATGACAGAAATTTCTTTTTTTTTTTCATCAACTATATCGAGTAATTTGTACAAATAACAATTTAGTTGTATGAACAAAAGAAATTCAAGTAAAGCTGACAAAATTTCTTTGAGTAAATACAAATCATTTGAATTTGTCAATGTTACATAATATTTATATGTGCAATTTACTTAATAATGTTAGGTTAAATTTATAAAAGTTTATTACGTAAGGTGAAGATATTTATTGACTTAATTGACCGTTATTAAAGGGTTAGTTCACTCAAAAATAAAAATTCTGCCAAAAATTCTTACACCCGTAAGACCTTCGTTCATCTTCGCAACACAAATTAAAATATTTTTGTTAAAATCCAATGGCTCAGTGAGGCCTGCATAGCCAGCAAGATAATTAACACTTTCAATGCCCAGAAAGTTACTGAAGACGTATTTAAAACAGTTCATGTGACTACAGTGGTTTAACCTTAATATTATAAAGCGACGAGAATACTTTTTGTGCGCCAAAAAAACAAAATAATGACTTTATTCAACAATATCTAGTGATGGGCAATTATAAAACACTGCTTCATGAAGCTTTGAAACTTTACAAATCTTTTGTTTCAAATCAGTGGATTTCATTCAGTATGCGCACAATCAGTACTTGTAACATCACTTAACATGGCCAAAACCTCCTCAACATCCACAAGACAGCCAAATCTGCTAGTGCTTTACATCATTTAACAAGCACACACATTATCTATGTCAGTAACTTTGTATGAAGGTCATTTTTCTATAGTATTTTACTACTGTATTGAATGTGTGTGTGTGCGTGCGTGC
The DNA here is from genome assembly GCF_018812025.1 of Megalobrama amblycephala. NCBI lineage: Eukaryota > Metazoa > Chordata > Actinopteri > Cypriniformes > Xenocyprididae > Megalobrama > Megalobrama amblycephala. The sequence continues at coordinate 9,338,722 of NC_063059.1, read as the reverse complement.
GTGCAGATGTTCAATGATCATATGGTTTTCATCACATTACATTTTAAACAGTAGTTCAGTTCTGCTGTCTCTCTCTCTCTGGCTTTTTATTGTTATTTCTTCATTCTCAAACTTTCTGATCAGTTTTTCCCCCAGAACCTCACTCTTTGTTCTTTTCTCCTCCCTCTTTTTTTCTTTCTTCTGGCCTTCATCTTTGAATCTGGATGGTTTATAGTGTCTGTGTGCCAGTCCTCCATTCAATGTCTCTCTCTCTCTCCCTCTCTCTCTCTTCTAATCACAATGTCATGTTTTCAAACTGGCTAAATGGATCCCTGACTCCTCTTTGTTTTCAGCCTCAAATATTTACAGCGGGAGTTATCTAAGAGTGTGTGCCAGAGTCTGCGAGCCAAAAGTGTGTGTGTATGCAGCAGCAGTGGTGTATGGTGTTCTGGGAGCTTAATTGAGATCTCAACGTGACAGCTCTGAACACTCATAAATTACAATGTGTTGGCCAGACAGGCCTAGCTATAGTGCTCTCACAGCCTGTGTGTGTGAGAGTTTGTGTTTTAAAAAATACACTGACCAAACCTCCATCTCAATAACTCCTCCTACCACGTATGTCAATGTCTGTCTCACCACCAAAAGCTCCGCCCCCACATAGGTACATAGTCTTCCTTTGAAGTTTTTAGCTGTATATGCTTTGTATATGATTATGTGGAATTTCAAGCTTCTGAAAATCTGAGGGTCTTTTTTACATTTAAACCTGTAAATAAAGTTTTATGGTTTAATTTTAGAATTTAATTGCACTATTTCTAGGCCACTATTCAAAAAAATCTAATTTGTTCTGTGTTATATATATATATATATATATATATATATATATATATATATATATATATATATGTGTGTGTGTATATATATATATATATATATATATATAAAAAAAATAATATTTATGTTTATATTTTTTATATGTGTGTGTATATATATATATATATATATATATATATATATATATATATATATATATATTCTTTTTTTTAAAAAGTCTCAAGGCTGCATTTATTTTATCAAAAATACAGCAAAAACAGTAATATTGTAAAATATTATTCCATTTTAAATTAACTGTTTTCTATCTTAATATATTTTAAAATATAATTTATTCCTGTGATCAAAGTTGAATTTTCAGCATCATTACTCCAGTCTTCAGTGTCACATGATCCTTCAGAAATTCATTCTAATATGATTGTTGCTCAAGAAATATTCTTCTTATAATTATCAATAGTGAAAATAGTTGTGCTGTTTAATATTTTTGTGGAAAACATGATTTTTTTCAGGATTTTTTGATTAATTGAAAGTTCAAAAGAACAGCATTTATTTGAAAAATGAATTTATATATGTCTTTACTGTCACTATTGATGAATTTAATGTATACTTGGTGAATAAAAGTTATAATAGTTCCCAATGTTCTGTGTTAATATAAAGGATGCATTTTGTTGGAAATGTCCATGAACTTAATGGATAATGTCCTGGAAAAAAAAAACAAAACGGCAGTACGTTTTTCTACAGATTTTTTCCTTACGCTGTATAAACTAACACAAATGTACAAACACTGTGCACACTTGTATGTGTGTCAGTAAAGCTGAGTTGTGTGTTTAATTTTAGAAGCTGTAACGAGAATGAAGTCATCAGTCCGTGCTTCTGAAAACAATCTGGAAATCTGGAAAATGTCAATCTCTGTCTCTCTACATGTGTTTGTTAAAGTGGGTAGTGCTTCTTAACTACCCTCCACACATGAAACACACATGGTACACAGACAGAAACACAGGCAAACATGGAAAGCTTCATACACACCTCATCACGGCAGCCGCGACACCTCTCCTGAAACCTGCAAAAAACCTCACCCACATTCTTAAACCTATTAAAATTCAACAGTTCTGTTCCTTCTTTTTTAGTCACATATCTTGTTTCAATGGCTTTTTGTCCTTGTAACTTTAACCTAAACGTTTCATCAGCGTTAGCCTGTTAGCACTAGCCTAAGTTATCTGACTTCATATTAGCATATATTAATCAATTACCACTGATTATTCCTGACTTTCCAAGAAGTCCTCCACTGAAGCGGTAATCCGCGGCGAGAGAAAGCATAGAGAAGACAGCACTACAAAGTGAGCGCTGATGCGTTGGGCGGTAGCTATGTCCTTGTTACGTATGTTAATGTGCTAATATAACTTGCGGGAACAGGAAGCCAGCGCTTTATACATTTCTAATTAAGATAACGAGGAAAGATGTAGTGGCCATGTCATTTCAGATTAATTCACTTATAGAATAGATTAATCTCATGCTCAAAGGCAAAGATTGAGACTGAAGATGATTCTGGAAGATTAGAGCTGTCACGTACATGCTAATGCACTTCAAGTAATTGTGTGATAGATAGCAGAAGGTCCTGTCATCCATCACGCTATCATATTACACGACTGTCCCTTACAAATAGGCCTGTTACCATGGATAATCATAGATTGTGGTAAGTGGTAAGTGCAAAAATGAAGTGCTAAATTCATTTGAAGCACCAGTAAAATTAAGAGAATGACAGAAAGACTGTTGGAAAGAGATCTCATGTCACATCATTGTGATTTTAACACTTGTAACTATGGTAGTACAATGAAACATTTCTTAAAAAGAAAGAGTTATATTTATATATAAAGATATTAAAATAATGTATGTTAATTAATTATATAGCCTATGTAATTAATATAAATTATAGAAGGATAATTAATGTGTGTATTGTTTGTGCACTATAAAAAAAAATCACATTGTTTTTACAAAAAAATAGTAATTTTGTCAAAAAATACAGTAAAAATGTAAACATTTTTACAGAACAACCTGTACATTTACAGTATAAAACTAATATACAAACAAAGTGTAGAAAGTGTAAAACTCTTACAGTTTGCTATGTCCTACGCAATGTCAGTTATGCTTTTTTCGTAATTTAATACGAAAACTCATCGCTTCACGTCAGAAGGCCTTTATTAAAGGTGCAATATGTATTTTTGCTGTAAAATATCTAAAAACCACTAGGCCAGTGTTATATATTTTGTTCACTTGAGTACTTACAATATCCAAAATGTTTCCAACTATTTGTAAATCATGAGAAAATTGCAATTTTAACCAAGGCTCCGGGATGTGTGAGGAGTCGCCTGTCAATTGCATCATACCCGCATTTCCCTCGGTTTCCAGTTTTACTTTGTAGAAACCATGGAAACACCAAAGACGCTTTAATATTTACATGTTTTAATAGACAAGGGAACAACTGTTTTGATATATTTATAGACAGAAAACGTCTCGGGTTACGAGTGTAACCCTTGTTCCCTGAGTAAGGGAATGAGACGCTACGTCGGATGACGTGATGGGAACCCATCACGTCATCCGACGTAGCGTCGATAGTTCCCACGAAAGGGAACTAATTGTTGTTATATAGCTCAACACGTTTAGTCTTATTGTTTAAATCTAATTTTCTATATTTTTTGCGAGTACCATGCTTTACTATGCCTCAGAGAAAAACACTATTTTGTGAAGTAGCTAACATAGCATAATTAGATGAAGCTTTATTTTTAGTAATAGTAATACAGAATTTTCTTCATCATAAAATACGTTTTAAAATTAATTGTATGCCATTTACCAAGACAAGCCATCCAGTATTTAATATATTGTAAAATCGATCTTACTGCAAAGTGTCTCAAACAAGTGCCTCACAGCAGCCGCCGAGCGAACGCACAGAGTAACGTTATAACATTTCAACACACTCAAATGTATCTAATATGATAAACAGAGCTGTGTTACCTCATACTCATGACCGGAAAAGCGGAAGCAGCGCCGGCGACTGTGTCATAATAAAAGTTCCTCTACTCGCGGCGTGTGTTGCGCAATCGCTCCAGCGGCCTCGTTCAGCTCCAACAACACTCGGTCCTGCTCTGCTTCATACTACAGTAACGTTAATAATCGCATCCATGAACATGATTTCTTCCCGAGTCCTATCCCGATTATTTTGGCACCATCCATTGAGGTGGAGACCACATGACCCAAGATGCCGCACTCAAACTTAACGTCATCAGGCTACGCCTTTGTTTTGAATAGGCTTCTAGCGACCTCTAGTGGCCAAAATTATTACATACTGCACCTTTAACCCTGCCGGAGCTGTATGGAGTACATTTATGATGGATGGATGGATGCACTTTCTTGAGCTTTAAACTCGTTGGTCTCGTTCACTGCCATTATAGAGCTTGGATGCGTCAGGATATTTATTAATATAACTCAGATTGTGTTCATCAGAAAGAAGAAAGTCATATACACCTAGGATGGCTTGAGGGTGAGTAAATCTTGGGGTAATTTTCATTTTAAAGTGAATATATATATTTTTTTTTTTTATATAATATATCATAATTTATCATAATTACATATTGACTGATTACTTTATTTACTTACTACCAAGTTAGTTAAGAGATAAACAGATAGAGAAGAATCCATGGAAAATAATTTGTGCACACGTATGAATATTGCCTGATATAAACACACATAAAGCCATATAATATGTATTCACACTCACATATGCTTCTTTACCTATTACACACACACACACAATCACACACATATGTTCAGCCACTCAGTCTCTCTCTCTCACACACACACTCAGTCTCTCAGACTGCTGCCCCGGGGCAGGCAGTGTAATGGGATCCTGAGTGTTATTTTTTGCAGAATAAAATAAATCCCACTAATTAGCATGTTAAAGTGATTGATGGGATCGCAGGGCCGTCTGTGAGCGGGCCGCTCCGCTTCGCGAGAACAAGAAGGGGGAGAAAAAAGGGAAAAAGCCAGAGAAAAAAGCTTTAGGAATGAAAAGAAAACTAAATGAGTGACTAGTAATGGGAGAAAATAACACAGAAAGGAAATACAAAGAGGAAATATACTGACAGAGAGTAAGAGAGAGGTTATCTGAGAAAGAGAAAAAGATCTTTTTTCTAATCTCCCCAGTTCTTCTCTTTCTCAGCTTTGCTGTCTTTGTAAACGCATCTGACTGAGAAACGCAGAACTAGTCGTATACAAGTAGAATGGGTTTAATGAAGGGAGAACGGGAGAGTTTGGGAATCTGATACGGTAACTTGATCGAGTTTGTCATCTGTATGTGTGTTTGTACATGCACCTGTGTTTAAAGTGTCCAGATTAGAGCTGACCCTCAAAAAGGACTGCGATTCCCTCTCACATTAACACACGGCTCACGTTTCTCTGCTGCCTTTATGCTGAAGGTGTTAAGCTGTGTTTAAAAAGCACATATCCACTTTCTGAGCTCAGTCTCACACACACACACGTTTTTTATCTTTCTACACCTGTGTTGTGTTTTTACACATTTGTACTGTAATTTAATTCTCTCCTCCGCCTTTTCCTCCTGGTCTTTCTCCTGTTAAACGTCTCTCTTGAGTATTTAAAGAGATAGTTCAACTAAAAATGAAAATTCCTTCACCGCGTTTACTCGCCATCATTTCAGTCGTAACCTTTTTTTTTTGTAATGTAAGTTAATGGGGACCGGGTTTTGAATTGTTTGGCTATTTGACTTGTTTGCTATATTAAAATTGTTTCTGAAGTTGTACAATTGTTTCTTTTTTGTGGGGAACAGAATGAAATTGATGGAAGACATTGTTGATTCTCTCATATCTCATAATCAGACATCGTTAATATCAATAGCTGATTTTTCTGTGAATAATGTTTTAAATTTTGGTCTGTTTCTCAAACAAAACTATTGTTTTGCTTCAGAAGACATGTAATATAGCAAACTAGTCTAATGGGTTCCTTTAATGATACTTTCATGGTGCTTTTTTTGCCATTTTGGAGCTTGTCAGGCCTAGTCCCCATTCACTTTCATTATATGAAAGAAAGGCTAAGGTATTTTTTTAATTTTTTTATCATCTTTTATGTTCTTCGGAACAATGGAAGTCATATAGTTTTGGATTGACATGAGGGTGGGTAAATGATGAGAGAATTTTCATTTTTGGGTGAACTGTCCCTTTAAAACTGATGCCCAACAGTAGCAGCTGAAAAGACATGAAGCAGACCAGGGATGGGAAAAGAGAGAGAGAGAGATAAAAGGGGCAATAAAGAAGAGAATAGAGCAGATGAAAGGATAGATTAGGTCAAAGGTCAAGTGCATTCCATCAGCGCCCACTTGACTTATTGAGACACAACAATAAGCCAAATCACTGAGAACACACACACACACTCACAACCCTCAGCGCAAATTGATTCTCGACTACATGAACAGCTTGGAAGAGCCCTGCAAACCTTCTCTCTCTCTCTCTTGTCATTTCTATAAACAGTCTGAAGGCAGGGAGCTAATGCTCTGTTTTTCTTTTCTTTTCAAATCTTCTTTTTTGCATGTTGCGGCAATAATGTATTTTGGCAGAAAACATGGTTATCATGGTAGGTTTTTCTGTGGGATGTCATTTTCAACTTTTTGTATTTTAATTTTAAACCATATATATATATATATATATATATATATATATATATATATATATGGTTTAAATTTTTTTTTTTTTTCGTCCAAAGGTCTTAATAATAATAAAAAAACAAAACAAAGATATGACATCCAAAGTATGTAAGGTAGTATCTTTTATTGAATTCAAAAGGTTTTCATTATATTTTACTACATATAAAGTTATTTTAAAGTTTTTGAAGTGTCAAAAGGTCATTTGGTGTAACCGTCCAAAGGCCAAAAAAGCCATCTTAAAATATAATAAATTAATATATATTTTATTCTGGCATGATTTTATATCATCATATATCAACATAGTGCAAAATGGTATTAAAATTATGTGTAGAAGTCGTTACTTTGTTATGAGAAAGAATGTCCGGAAAAATTAATTTAATTAATTTCATTAATTTCATTGACCAAAATAAAGGGACCATTTTGGATCGAGTCATGCGGTCAATACCATGTGACAGGATGTGACATCATTCAGACACCTGCAAAGGACCACATGGTCGTGAAGCAAAGTAACTAACTCTCTCTTAACTATTTGAAAAATTCATGTTTTCACTTGTTCATACGCATGTCCTGAAACATCAGGTCATTTGGTACAACCGCTATAAAACATGGAAAATGTTATAATGTTTTGAAAATTTGTACTGAATATAAAATGTTTGATTGTGCTTTTGCTAGCTAGCTAGATATGAGCCTGTTAGCATTGTTTGAAAATATCATCATTCGGTATAACCAAAAGTGTCATTTGGTAAACCGAATTACTTTTTTTGGTGACAAATTTTGTCCATCTTGTAAAAAATGACAAAAGCAGTGTTAATTGATTATAAACTAAAACCATAAAAAATTATTTTACACTTTTTTTTTCAGCAACATTTCTAATTTAATTAAACTTGATGTACTAAAATAACGAAAACTGAAACAAAAAAAATAATAAAAATGATATAGACAAATTAAAACACTGAAAACTAATAAAAATGACGAAAAAAATTAAATCATAAACATATTTTATTATATTTTATATTTTTAATATATATTTTTTGTTCACACCCACAAATCCATACAAACCTGTGTCTTTCTTTTTGTCATCATCATCTCTCTCTCTCTCTCTCTCTTTCTTGATTAAACAGTCAGATGGCTGGAGGCTCATCCTTCTTTCTTTTCAAACACCATCTTCTTATTTGCATTGATGCTGGGTTAATGCAAAAGGCCAGAGAGAGTGAGTCAATGGAACTCATCCAGACACACACACACACAAACACTGAGTTTCCCCTTGGGTCCAAGCACACTTAGAGACCTCACAAATCCAGCGTCACTGACAACAGTTAGGTCAGCCTAGATAAAGAGGATCCATTAGGGCCTGAGAGAGAGAGCGAGGGAGGGTGGATGAATAGAGAGAGAGAGAAGTGTCAGCATGCTCATAACTCTAAGAGAGAAAGTTTTGTTGTTGGGGTCCACATCACATGTGTTTTAATTAACTGGTGTCATTAACGATCTCATTTGCATAGACAACACATTTGGATAGAGTTGGTCTCAAGGGTCCTTTAAGTCATGCTGTACATTAGCCCTCTCTCTCATTCAAGTTACAAATAGCTTTATTGGCATGGTAAAAAAAAAACACATTATATGTAGCCCACAGTATACATACACATTTTCACACATATAGACACAATATGATGATAATTACTAGAAAATAATTTGTTTGTCAAGACAAGCTTTAATGTTTGCTGACAAGCCTTGCTGGAAAGTTTGAAAATTTATTAAAAAGCCTTTTTTAAAAAGTTAGAACATTACTAGGGTGTTCCGAGTAGTTGCTAGGCAGTTAATAGGCTGTTGCTAGGTCGTTCAGAACAGGCTGAGTATGATCAAAGACTATAGAATAACACAAGATTGTGGCGGAATAAGTCCCGCCTTCTAAATAAGAGCCAATCACCGATTGGTAAAGTCATCGCATCACCGCAACGGCCGTTAGAAGCTCCGGTTCCTATAGAAACAGTCAGATGCCCGCTTCCTTAGGACTGCGCATGCGCGTTAGCTTGATCCAGCCTGAAAAAATACAGTTTCTGTTATGATTCGAGTGTTTAGAAACAAAATGTATGAGACAGTTGTTGTCAGATTTCATTGGAGATTTCAAATTTCAAATTTAATCGAAAGCTTGGCAAACAACTTTGGAGAATTTGATGTTTCCCCATTCAAAGAGATAGGAGCTGCACTTGCATACCCGAGAGGCGTTTCAAAGATGGCCGCCGAGTGAAATGACTTGACTTAAAGGGACTTTGGTATGATAGAAAGCTCTAGAAAGAGTGACAGTCTAAAATTTTGTCAGAGCAGAGTAGCCTCTCGGAAATGAGGCTGAATCTTCAAACGAAATGTTTTTATACTCTTTGAAAAAAGAGGTGATACATAATATATATATATATTGTGAGAAATTTAAAGAAAAGAAGTGTTTTTTGACTTTCAATGCATGTAAACCTAGGACACCTTCAAAACTAAATTAGGAATATTTAAAATAGCATAATAGGGGGACTTTAATAATACAGCAAATGTTAAAAAGGTTATGTTTCACTATTTACAAAAATGTTTTCAAGCTTTTTATGCCAGTTGCACGCTCATTGGTCATTTTCAGGTAGGTGGTCTTGTCCCAATGGCTACCCCCAATGTCTCTTTCTCTTCTCCCTTTGATGATCGTTCTTGCCGTCTGCTCACTTTTATTCTGTTGTGTTTAAAGTTATAGCTGTTATGCTAGAAAGGTTGTGTGTGTGTCTGTGACTGCGGCCATGTGGTTTAAAGGTTCAGTTAATAGTTCACTCATAGCTGTGTGTGTGTAGCTGACTCATGGTCATGCATGGTTGTGGCTCGTGGTTTTTCTAACAACTGATGCTACAGTAGCATAACGGCTTGGTCAAATTTCTGCTAGGCAGCGGTGAGATTAAATGTAGAGCAAATGGAGACTTCGACTGGAGTCTCCTGAGTTTTTGTTCTGAGATAATGGACTATACTAGAGTTTCAGAATGTCTCAAACTGTGCTTAGAATTATACAGATAGCAAAGCCTGCTATCAAAACTCTAAGATGTTCATATGAAGATGTCAATATCATTCAAAACAATAAAATGCTCCTCTGGGTCTATTTGTCTTTCTGTCTGTCTCTGTGACAGTTTGAGTAACGATTGATTACCTCAGTCTGAAAGTCTCAATGGTCTCAAAGTCAGATAGACGTCAGAGACGTGAGCGAGTGTGTGTAGACGTATGTTAATCGATGCGTCTGTAGGTAATGTCCTAAATCTAGAGCAGGCGGGTCGATAGATGCTGATTGGCTGTAAATCTGGCGAGTGGACAAGTTGCATCATCGCTCGTAATCAAACTCTTGGGTAAAATGATTACAGACAGAGTGTGTTGATCCACAGAATTCTCTATTTGTCATGCCAATAAAGTTTCAGTGAATTTGATATTGCGAGACGAGGATGACCTCAAGAAACGAAGAATGAATGCAAAGCAAACAATTGAATTGACACCATACAAACGAGAACCATTGGACTCAAAACTCACGTTGGTTTCATTTGAATGTCCAATGTTAAACATAAACATGGAACGCAAGAGTTGATTTGCACTTCAGAGAGTGAGTTCACAGTCAATGTACTTGAATCTCTTAGAAAGGTGTCAGTGTGGCTCAGCTTCTATTAATCATTAAATAACCTGAGTAAACACTCCAACTGTTGAATGACTAGATTTAGTTTGTTCATTTTGACCTTTACAAAGAGGAAATCATTCTGAAAGATGCCTGTATTTCTATATAATTTGACTTTAGTTGCTCAAAAAAAAAAGGTTTTTGTACAGAGCATGTGTGTTGTTAAAAAGCGTGCTAACTTTAAACTCTACTAAAATTAACGCTGGATTAGAAATATAATGATATAAGTGATATAAAGATATTTCTGATATAAAGTCAGAATTGTGTGATATAAAGTCAGAATTGCAAGATATAAACTCAAAATTGCTTGATATAGTCAGAATTGCATGATATACAGGTGCTGGTCATATAATTAGAATATCATCAAAAATTGATTTATTTCACTAATTTCATTCAAAAAGTGAAACTTGTATATTATATTCATTCATTACACACAGACTGATATATTTCAAATGTTTATTTCTTTTAATTTTGATGATTATAACTGACAACTAAGGAAAATCCCAAATTCAGTATCTCAGAAAATTAGAATATTGTGAAAAGGTTCAATATTGAAGACACCTGGTGCCACACTCTAATCAGCAAATTAACTCAAAACACCTGCAAAGGCCTTTAAATGGTCTCTCAGTCTAGTTCTGTAGGCTACACAATCATGGGAAGACTGCTGACTTGACAGTTGTCCAAAAGACGACCATTGACACCTTGCACAAGGAGGGCAAGACACAAAAGGTCATTGCAAAAGAGGCTGGCTGTTCACAGAGCTCTGTGTCCAAGCACATTAATAGAGAGGCGAAGGGAAGCAAAAGATTTGGTAGGAAAAAGTGTACAAGCAATAGGGATAACTGCACCCTGGAGAGGATTGTGAAACAAAACCCATTCAAAAATGTGGGGAGATTCACAAAGAGTGGACTGCAGCTGGAGTCAGTGCTTCAAGAACCACTACGCACAGACATATGCAAGACATGGGCTTCAGCTGTCGCATTCCTTGTGTCAAGCCACTCTTGAACAACAGACAGCGTCATACTTTTCAGTTGGCCAAGATTTCTAAAAATCCTTTCTTTGTATTGGTCTTAAGTAATATTCAAATTTTCTGAGATACTGAATTTGGGATTTTCCTTAGTTGTCAGTTATAATCATCAAAATTAAAATAAATAAACATTTGAAATATATCAGTCTGTGTGTAATGAATGAATATAATATACAAGTTTCACTTTTTGAATGGAATTAGTGAAATAAATCAACTTTTTGATGATATTCTAATTATATGACCAGCACCTGTAAAGTCAAAGTTACGAGAAAAAAAGACTATAACATCACAATTCTGACTTTTTTCTCTGAACTGTGAGACATAAACTTTATTTGATATAAAGTCAGAATTGCAAGTTATAAAGTCAGAATTGCGAATTATGAAGTCAGAATTGCTTGATATAAAGTTAGAATTGCGAGTTATAAATTCAGAATTGTGAGATATAAACTCAGAATTGTGAGTTATAAAGTCAGAATTGCAAGATATAAATTCAGAATTGCGTAATAAAGTCAGAATTGTGAGTTATAAATTTAGAATTGTGAGATATAAACTCAGGATTGTGAGTTATAAAGTCAGAATTGCAAGATATAAATTCAGAATTGCGTAATAAAGTCAGAATTGTGAGATATAAATTCAGAATTGTGTGATATAAAGTCAGAATTGTGAGATATAAATTCAGAATTGTGACTTATAAATTCAGAATTGTGTGCTATAAAGACAGATTTGTGTGATATTAAGTCAGAATTGTGAGATATAAAGTCAGAATTGCTTGATATAGTCAGAATTGCGTAATATAAAGTCAAAATTGCAAGAAAAAAGTCAGAATTGCAAGATATAAACAATTCAGACTTTTTTCTCAGAATTGTGAGATGTAAACTTGCAATTGCATGTTATAATGTCCAATTGTGAGGGGGAAAAAGACTGTGTGATATGAATTTCATTCATACTACCCATTTTCATACTATATAGAGCAGACAGTAAATTTAAAAAATTTAAATGTAGTACCTACTCAGTATGTGATTTCGGGCACAGCAAAAGTCTTGAAATAATTAATAAATTAATCAGGAGATTTTTGTGGAGCTGAATGTATGTAAAAACGATCAAAATTCCTAATTCTGATTATAGTCCCTCTTGGTCCCTCTATTTTTGTTGTTCGTTGTTCTGAGCAGTTCTTGGCTGATTAAATCAGTCATGTTCTTTGCCAAATTGAACAGAATTTGTAACAACTGGGAATAGATTTGATTACAATTAAATCTATCTGTATTTCATATTGCCCTGTTTATGATCACTTTGTACTTCACAGATGTGTTTGTCATGTTACACATGACAGCTTTGTGTATTATGCATGTGATATGATTTTCATTTGTGGTGGGATATGTTTTAGATTTACCGCCCATCACATGTGGACACGTCTGACCCGTGTGTTCTGTAGAGCAAAGAGGACAGCCTCAGGCAAACGCGCACACACCTATCTCAGATTACACTGTATTGATTAATTTTTTTTGTAATAATTTTTCTGCATGGCTCATAATTTTGTTTCTGTAGAGGAAATTGTGTTTTAAAATGTTTGCATGACGAGTGTGTGTGAGAGCAGTAGTGCGTTCGGCCAGCGTAACTATTGTCGGTGCATGTACCATTGTGTACCAGTGTGGGCCGGGAACTACAGGCAATGAATGCTGGCACAAAGTAAGGTCACCATGTACCTTCACACACACATAGTGCTCTCTCTCTCTTTCATTCTCTCACTGGCTGTGTGATAGTTTATATAATGTTCTCTCTCTTATAAGTGACTTTGCTGAAAAGTGTCTGCCAGGAACATAAATGTAAATGGAGGAAACGATGTTGAGATCTGCTCAAGAGTTTACTTACTCTCTAATCTGGAACTCTCTTCAGTCGAGAAGAACATTAAAGCTTGAATACAGAAGCAGATTTACTCACTGATTTACTCACTTCAGCATAATGTACATATCTATCTATCTATCTATCTATCTATCTATCTATCTATCTATCTATCTATCTATCTATCTATCCTTCCATTGTTCTATCTATCTATCTATCTATCTATCTATCTATCTATCTATCTATCTATCTATCTATCCATTGTTCTATCTATCTATCTATCTATCTATCTATCTATCTATCTATCTATCTATCTATCTATCTATCGTTCTATCTATCTATCCTTCCATTGTTCTATCTATCTATCTATCTATCTATCTATCTATCTATCTATCTATCTATCCTTCCATTGTTCTATCTATCTATCTATCTATCTATCTGTCTATCCTTCCATTGTTCTATCTATCTATCTATCTATCGTTCTATCTATCGTTCTATCTATCTATCTATCTATCTATCTATCTATCTATCTATCTATCTATCTATCTATCTATCTATCCTTCCATTGTTCTATCTATCTATCTATCTATCTATCTATCTATCTATCTATCTATCTATCTATCATTCTATCTATCTATCTATCTATCTATCGTTCTATCTATCTATCTATCTATCTATCTATCTATCTATCTATCGTTCTATCTATCGTTCTATCTTTCTATCTATCGTTTTCTATCTATCGTTTTCTATCTATCGTTCTATAATTCTATCCTTCCATCGTTCTATCTATCTATCTATCTATCTATCTATCTATCTATCTATCTATCGTTCTATCTATCGTTCTATTTATCGTTCTATCGTTCTATCTATCGTTTTCTATCTATCGTTTTCTATCTATCGTTCTATCATTCTATCCTTCCATTGTTCTATCTATCTATCTATCTATCTATCGTTCTATCTATCATTTTCTATCTATCATTCTATCCTTCCATCATTCTGTCTATCTATCTATCATTCTATCGTTCTATCATTCTATTTATCGTTCTATTATTCTATCGTTCTATCTATCGTTCTATTTATCGTTCTATCGTTCTATCTATCGTTTTATATATATCGTTCTATAATTCTATCCTTCCATCGTTCTATCTATCTATCTATCTATCTATCGTTCTATCTATCGTTCTATTGTTCTATCATTCTATCATTCTATCTATCGTTCTATTTATCGTTCTATCATTCTATCTATCGTTTTCTATCTATCGTTCTGTCATTCTATCCTTCCATTGTTCTGTCTATCTATCTATCTATCTATCTATCTATCTATCTATCTATCTATCATTCTATCGTTCTATCTATCGTTTTCTATCTATCATTCTATCCTTCCATCATTCTGTATATCTATCTATCATTCTATCGTTCTATCATTCTATTTATCATTCTATTATTCTATCGTTCTATCTATCGTTTTCTATCTATCGTTCTATCTATCGTTCTATCTGTCGTTTTCTATCTGTCGTTCTATCTATCGTTCTATCTATCGTTTTCTATCTATCGTTCTATCATTCTATCCTCCCATTGTTCTGTCTATCTATCTATCTATCTATCTATCTATCTATCTATCTATCTATCATTCTATCGTTCTATCATTCTATCTATCTTTCTATCATTCTATCATTCTATCGTTCTGTCTATCTATCTATCTATCTATCTATCTATCTATCGTTCTATCGTTCTATCATTCTATCGTTCTATCATTCTATCTGTCTTTCTATCATTCTATCATTCTATCGTTCTGTCTATCTATCTATCTATCTATCTATCTATCTATCGTTCTATCGTTCTATCATTCTATCGTTCTATCATTCTATCTGTCTTTCTATCATTCTATCATTCTATCGTTCTGTCTATCTATCTATCTATCTATCTATCATTCTATCTATCTATCGTTCTATCGTTCTATTTATCGTTTGATCTATCATTCTTTCTATCCTTCTATCGTTCTGTCTATCGGTCTGTCTATCTATCAAGCGTTCTATCATTCTGTCGTTCTTTCTATCATTCTGTATTTATTGTTTTATCTATCGATCGTTCTATCGTACTATCGATTGTTTGATCTAGCATTCTGTTCTTCTATCTATCTATCGTTCTATCTATCATTCTATTGATCATTGATTATGTTCTATCTAGCATTCCATTCTATATCTATCTAACATCAGATTACGGAAATATCCTTAATAAGGTATGATATACATTATATTCACTGTATTATGTGTGGTGTCCATCCATCCATCCATCCATCGTTCTAAATCTGATGGTCTGTTGTTCTATCTACCGTTTGTTGTTGTTCTATTAACTAAGTTACATCTATTGCTTTATTGTTCTTCCTAATGTATCATATTTTTATCAATCGTTCATTCTGTATATTTTTTGTAGTTCTAATGTTGTAGTTTTTCTTGTGTTTTAATTTCTTTTCTCTTTTTTTTTTTTTTGTCTCTCACTTTTTATCAGTCTGTCTGTCTGTCTGTCTATTAATTTTGAGAACATCCCCAAAAGCATTTTTTGTTACATTTAAATAACATGACACTGTTTTTCGGGACAATTTTCAGCAATTGTGTAACCAGAAGTATCAGAGATAGATCTGATGGATCAATCCATATGTATACCATACTTCCATGATCTGTGTGTGTGTGTGTGTGTGTGTGTGTGTGTGTGTGTGTGTGTGTGTGTGTGTGTGTGTGTGTGTTTGTGTGTGTGCTGGAGTGAGTTGTCAGGGGGGTATGGGTCATTAAGTTGGTGTCCTTTGTTTTGTCAGTTTGTTTTGTTGAGCCCTGCTGTACTGAGTAAAACCAACCAAGCTGAAAATTGTCTGCAGCATGTTCAACCCCCCCCCAAACACACACACACACGGCCTGGAGTGGGAGGGCGCCCACTTCCCCTCATTCCAGCCACTTCACCCTAGATTGATCACAGATCAGCCTACACCTCTCTCTCTCTCTCTCTCTGGCTGTTTCTCTCTGTCTCTCATGTCTACATCTAATCAGGTTGTTTTTGTGTCACACTGTAACAAATACAGTGTCTCCAAAGCACTACAATTTAAAAAACGTAATCAGCTCAATCTGATTGTGACAGTATTTATTAAAACAACAAGCCACATGAGTGATTTGATTCTAATGAATTACACCACAACATCATGTTTCACCATAAATGGATATGACAGACCGGCTGTCTCATTAATCAATGCAAAAATTATTGGTAGATAATTTAAGGAAATACGGCAAGTCTAAAGAATTAGTCTAATCAGATTTGTAAGTTGTAATGAGGATAGTTTATCAGAGAACTTCTAGAAGGTGTGAACATCATCCCGAATGAGATGTTTTGGAGGACAGTGAATTTTCTGTTGCTTAACACATTTCTTTGAGTTTGCTGCATAAATTCTATATCAAGTTTTCATACTTAGAAAATCATTTGTGCACGGTCTTGTATGAATTATGGCTATTTTCCTTTGACCGGAGGCATTGAATGTTTTTGTGATCTGCCCTCTGCTGCTCAGGTGTCTTTTTTCGCCTGTATGGTGAGTATCTCAGCTATAATATTGTCTGCACATGATTTTTACATTTAATGAAATATTTGTGTGCGTGTGTAATTTTTTTAAAGAAAGTCTTTATATGGTTTAGATATTGCATAAACATTATTAAAAGTGTTTCTCATTGGTTTTCTCCTCTATAATGTTATTCATTGTAGTAATTATTTGGAAAAATATCCCTCTATCACCCAATTCCACTTTGACACACCAATAAATCAAAGCATGCTGCTAATAACAGGACTTTAATTTTGGCTAGTTTTTCTGAGCGTCCATTTCCTCGATACTTTTCTTTTCTAATCTTTTTCTAATGAAGTGTTTTCACCTGTTGAACCGCACAAAGGACACTGCCCCGGCATTCTGGGACGCCCTGAAGGTCCTGCTGTGAGCCAATGAGAATTTGCGGAATCTGCGAATGATCTTTATTGTTGCAGAGCAGCAGGCCTGTTACCGTGGCGCTTTGATGTGCCGCCAATCAGAGTGCAGATTTTAAATATGTGCACATGTCCAACAAACTAGAGCACAGGGACCTGGAATACATCACTGTGTGTGGAATAATTAAACCCGGATTCATGAGCGGGAGCAGAAAGTGCCAGAAGTGAAGAGAGAGAGAGAGAGAGAAGGGGGAAGAAACATAGAGTTCAATCAACAATATCTGTCTTGGTGACACTTGGCTTCAATTCAATTGGCCATATATCCAAGTGGACCAGCCAATCGTATGTAACCAATCTTCTCGACATGTGCAGGCATAATATGGCATATGGTATCCTTTACATTTTAAGACAATAAACACTATTTTAATTATTTTGCTCATTATTTTACATTATTTGAAAAGTCATTTCCAAATTGCAATAGGTTGTTTTTTAAAAAATATAGTGAAAAACAACAGCATTTAACTAAATTATTTGAGTCACACATACAAATGATGATTCAAATTAATTAGAGAATCTTTATCTAGTTTTAACTGGAATTATTTCACTTCGGAATAAAAATTTCCTGATAATTTACTCACCTCCATGTCATCCAAGATGTTCATGTCTTTCTTTCTTTAGTTGAAAAGAAATTAATGTTTTTGAGGAAAACATTCCAGGATTTTTCTCCATATAGTGGACTTCACAACATCGTTGTTTTACCTTTTTTTTTTTGTAAAGGCTGTTTGACTTAATCTTTGCACATTCGCTTTGTAGAGACTGGATCGGTACTTTCGCCTACGTCACTCGTGACCTTTCTAACGTGATTACGTAATGTGTGGCGCATCGCAGAGCAGTGCAAGACGAGCATTTGTGGTATATAATTTTTTTTTTTTTCGTTTCGCTAGATAAGACCCTTATTCCTCGTCTGGTATCGTTTAAAGCCCTTTGAAGCTGCACTGAAACTGTAATTTTGACCTTCAACCCATTGATCCCCATTGAAGTCCACTATAAGGAGAATAATGTTTTTTAATTTCTTTTCGACTGAAGAAAGAAAGACATGAACATCTTGGATGACATGGAGGTGAATAAATTATCAGGAATTTTTAATTCTGAAGTGAATTAATCCTTTAAAAGTCACAAAGCGATTCCAAACTTAGTTTCGACTTAGTTTACTAGTAATTGCCAGTTTTACAATTTGAAGAAAAGGTCTAAGAAGAAGACAGGTACTTTACTCTCTTAAATTTCACTTTTGCGAGTGTGTTTTTCCCCCTTTTCTTTATGGGGTATATTCACAGGATGATAGTGTGTGTGTTGAAACTCTAGAGGATGTTGCTGAGTGTGAAACTACTAGAATTTCACAACATTTAATTACGGCTTGCGGAGTGAGAGGTCAAAGCGGAGTGGATCTTCCTGTTTGTGTGTGTGTGGGTCAGACTCTGACCTTGCATTTCTTTCTCTATCTATCTATCTATCTATCTATACAAGTTTTTCCTCTGTCAACTTTATTTCTGTTTTAACTCTTTATTTTAGAGGTGGTTTAACATCACGTCTTGTACCTACATGATCAGACATCATTTACAAATTCTTTTTCCATATGTCAGACTTGTCTTTTTGTCACTCCGTTATGTCTCTCTCCGTCTCGGTGTCATTCGCAGCAGCTGTTTGTGATATTCTCTCTGGTTTAGCCCCGTCCTGTCCGGGTCGAAAATGATGCGGTGTATCTTTACACAGGGTTTAATTTAATTGCCGTATTTTTCTCATATAAATGCTTAATTGAAGTGCCCAAGGCAGCGCTGCTAAAGTCAATAAAAGACTGAGAATAGGCTTTATAGGGCCTGTCTATGCCTGTAATTAGAGCCTCCAGGCACAGCCAAAAAACTCTTAAATAAATGGTTATGCAAGAAAGACCTGCTGAGAGAGGGGAGGCAGGGAGCGAGTGAAAAAACCATTAGAGAAAGAGAAAGAGAGAGAGAGAAGACAAATCATCATCTGTACAGACACTTCAGGGATGGCCTCATCCTGACAGCAGCGTTACCACACACACACACACTTACACAACTGTGAAAATAAAACAAGTGAAAAGTGGGTAATTCATAGTCAAAGCAAAGGACTGAGAGAGTGAGAAAAAGAGAGATAACAACGTAAAAACCTTTGTAAATATAAATGAAATATGACGAGAGGGATATGGGAAAACAGGAAGAAAGGAAAACTGTGAAAAGCAGGAATCCCTGGATGATAACTTCATTGCGCAAAGGTTGCTCACGGGAATTAATGGAGTTCTCAGTTATTTTTCATTTCAGTATTTTTCTAGCATTTCAATATTTTTTATCAGTCTTTGGGAGACAAAAATTGCTGACAGTGCTAAGATTTAGAGCTATAAAATTAGCATAACTCTGATTATTTGCTCTTTAAAGAAATATTTTTGGTATTTTACAAATCTAAGCTCAGTTTGTGACTCAGATTTGCACAAAACTTTTGTGATATTTTCTAAATATCGATATAAAACTATTGCGAAATGACGCCGTTTCTATTAACTGATGTTATGCGACTAAAACGTCTTTTTTCCCCTCTCGCGGGTCATTCCAAAAATCATGACAACGGATGTTGTTAGGTTTATGTATATCCCAGCCACTGCACTAGCCATTATTTTTAATCAAAGGAGACATTGGCATGTTATCCAAGCATTTATGGCAAGGAAAGCCCCTTATACTTGGGAGCGGCCACAGATGAAGTGTTTCTGGTTATCTCCCTCCTATCTGCTTCGAGGTCATGATAAATTCAAATTGTGGCATTTCTTTGTTGTTTAGAATCCAGTAGTCCCATAATACTTTTGTCTTTCATGAGTTTAATGAAGAACTCTCGTCTTCTGTCCAAACATACCGCGCCTTCTTTATAGAATGATCGACTTTTACATACAGCAGGTGACCCGTTAATGCGAAAAATTGCAGTTTTGCTAAATATTCCTTTTTCGAATTGCCTGAAAAACCACCTCATGTGAGTGTAAAAACTTTTTTGCGAAATATGGGAGTTTTCGCAAAATTGACGTGTTTCCATTGAGCGTATTTTTAATTTGCACAATTAAAGGGTACACTCTAAAAAATGCTGGGTTAAAAACAACCCAAGTTGGGTTGAAAATGGACAAACCCAGCAATTGGGTTGTTTTAACCCAGCGGTTGGGTTAAATATTTGCCCAACCTGCTGGGTAGTTTTATTTAAACCAACTATTGTTTAAAAATTACAATATGACTGGCTTAAAATGAACCCAAAATAGTTGGGAAATTAAAAACCAGATGCAATTAGTGGCAACAATAATAGACAAAAGGTGAATGTTTATTAATAAGCTTTAATATTTTATTAATATAAATGTAATAGTTTAATAGTTTATTAATATAAATTTATTAATAAGCAATTTAATAAATGTTTATTGTTTAATAATTATTCATTGAACATTATTAAAAAATTCATTTCCAACATACTTTGGGTTAATTTTAATTAAGCAATACAGTAATTTTTAAACAATAGTTGAGTTAATAAAACTACCCAGCAGGTTGGGCAAACATTTAACCCTACCGCTGGGTTAAAACAACCCAATTGCTGGGTTTGTCCATTTTCAACCCAACTTGGGTTGTTTTTAACCCAGCATTTTTTAGAGTGTAGCCATTATTTTTAATCAAAGGAGACGTTGGCATGTTATCCAAGCATTAATGGCAAGGAAAGCCCCTTATACTTGGGAGCGGCCACATATGAAGTGTTTCTGGTTATCTCCCTCCTATTTGCTTCGAGGTCATGATAAATTCAAATTGTGGCATTTCTTTGTTGTTTAGAATCCATTAGTCCCATAATACTTTTGTCTTTCATGAGTTTAATGAAGAACTCTCGTCTTCTGTCCAAACATACCGCGCCTTCTTTAAAGAATGATCGACTTTTACATACAGCAGGTGACCCGTTAATGCGAAAAATTGCAGTTTTGCTAAATATTCCTTTTTCGAATTGCCTGAAAAACCACCTCATGTGAGTGTAAAAACTTTTTTGCGAAATATGGGAGTTTTCGCAAAATTGACGTGTTTCCATTGAGCGTATTTTCAATTTGCGCAATTAAAGGGTATAGGAAACACGGCTATTGTTAAGGTAATTTTTTGAAACTCAAGCAGAAAACTCAAAAGTCTTAATTTGCTATCCATTTAATATCATCACTGTCTTGGAGCTATAGATAGATATCTTGGAACAATTTGATGAGAAATTGAGTTTTCTCAATTTGAGATTCCTTCTGAAACACTAAAGGACAAAATCTAAAGTAGCTGAAAAGTCTCTCCATTTAATCTCACTTCTAACTAACAGAGATCTTATTTGTGATCTTTCTTTCTTATGCGTCTTTGTGTTTCTGTGACATTTAAAGTGACCTTGATGTGTGTCCACATCTCTGAATGAGTTTGTTTCTCCTTAATAGAAACGTGTGTGTTTCTGGATCACTGACATCCCAGAGTTAATTGCCTGAAACGGTGTGTGTGTGTTGAATTCTTGTTCACTTGAGGGAATACAGGTTTCAGGGGAAGAGGGTTGAACCAGTGTGTGTGTGAGTTTGTCGAGTTGGGTTTCTAAAGCTCCCGTATCCACTTACGCTGATTGGGGCGTCTCAAATGTGGCCAGTGGAGATGCTAAGATGAGATGAAATGCTAATTTTGATGGCCATTTCAAACGCACCACCAGCTGCTCTGCAATACATCACGAGCCGAGCGGACAAATGAACAATATTTCTGTTTTCATCAAATTGAGTCGCACATAACTCAACATTTGAAGCAACTTCAGCTATTTATTGACGACAAATAGGCCTTGCTCTGCAGCTAGCGTATATGTGTGTGTTTTGATGATAGATGATAGCGTTTGGAGCAGATACCTCTCCAGGAGACTCAAGCAGAGACCGGCCAGGCCAAATTCTGCAAATCCCCACAGACCACCCAACACTGCAGCCTCTGTTCGTGCATGTGTGTGTGTGTGTGTGTGTGTGTGTGTGTGTGTGATAGCAGCACTGCTCTTTACATGCTCACGTCTCTTAGCATCTGCTTCGGTGTGTGTTTCTGTGTGTGTGTTCACACTGTTGTCTGTGGGTGTTTGTTTTTTCAGCGTTTTTTGTGAGGACGTGAAAGGCTGCGGCCCTCACGCACACATGGACACACCGTTTGGCGCCAGACAGGCGCTGTATCTCCTCTCAGGGATGTTAGGGTCCATGGGGATGGAGGGAAGGCTTGAACGAAGGAGAGGAGAACAAGGGAGGGACGGATAATGGGTCAGATTGGCATGTAAGAGCAGTTCTGTTCTGTTATCAGCTTTTAAAAGTCTGCCAGAGACCCGACTGCACATTAGAACCTTTGTCTGGACTGAGATGTGTATGTGTGTGTGTGTGTGGTGGGGGGACATTCCTGAAAATGCCCTCAAAAATATGGTAAAACATGGGCTTCTGAGTTCTTAATAAAATAAAAATCAATAAAATGGTAAGTATAGAAATGTCCTAAAGTGCCTATAAGGGTTAGGTTTAGGGTTACAGTGTCGCATTAATTTAGAATAATATAGTTTTTTGAAGCAACATGATTTAAAATAAAGCGCTTTTCTGAAAAGTGTTGTCAATTGATTTTGTCATCACTTTTTTTTTTTTTTTTTGATGTTCATTTTTGCCATTAATTTGTTTTGCTTCGTTGTTTTGGTTATTAGAATGATTTCTGAAGGATCATGTGACATTGAAGACTGGAGTAATGATGCTGAAAATTCAGCTTTGATCACAGGAATTTTAAAATATATTCAAATAGAAAACTGTTATTTTAAGTTATAATATTGTGTTTTTTACTGTATTTTGAACTAATAAATGCAGCTTTGGAGAGCAGAAGAGACTTTCATAGACATACAAAATGACCCTTATTTAATTTTTGTTTTGTTGAGGAACTTTTTTCAGACATTATTGAAAATCACCTTTTTATATTAGGTATTACTAACAATTGTAGTCGCTTTGTGTTGAGATTTTTGTTATTGCTGCCAAAAAAATCATCTTCCAATAAGATATACTCACTTGTAAACTGTAAACTTTTCCCAAATATTGATGAAATCTGTAGTTTTGAATATGTAAATTAGTAACTGTTCTTGTGTAATACATAATTACCTAGTTCTGGCATGAAACTCTAGATGGCGCAGGCTGATAGGTCTCGATTAACTCATTTGGAAGTGATCATGTCATTATCTACATAGCACAGCTAATTGGTTGCTGTTGCATCAGCAGCCAACGAGCTGCAGCTCAACATTCAAACAAATGCCAGTAGTGTTGCTGTTAGCAGTCTGCTGTGCGCTTTTAGAAACCCTTCACCTTCCCCAGCTCCACCTGTATAGATCTGCTACGGGTAATTCGTGTACCTTATATTGTACAGCAACAGCTGCATGTCTTACATGCTCACAGCAATGTCTGTGAATATATTGGCAGTAGCAAATCTCGATACTTGCTCTGCAGCAGTAGTGTAGCAGATCTTTTCCGCCAAGACCAAATACATTAACATTGCCATCAGAGTTGTCATCAGTTTCTACTGATTCAGTAAAAATCTTTTTTATTTCTTTCAGACTGATTTAAATGCTGATTTTTTGCCTCATCAGCAGTTTACATTGTCATACATCTCTTAACGTGTTCACGTGTCGTGTGCCTGCTTAGAGCATCTGAGCATGTAGAATGTTGGAGTCTGTGGATGGCGAATGGAATGCTCTGGTCATGAGGAATGCTCTACAGGAGAATGCAGAATGTTCCTCTGTATTCCAAATTCTATTTTCTGCACTCTGGCAGCATGCTGTGGTTTACACACAGAGGAGTGGAGCTTCTCATTAGCCGCACTGCTCCGCCTGATTGCCATATAATGACGGACAAGAGCAGCTCGCCCTTGTTCACTGACTTGAGACCAGTCCTGTAAGTTCGCTGGATAATCTTCCAGGTTGGGCAGGATGATCCAGGGTCAGCATCTCCCCACGGCTTGTAATGACAGCCCTCTTTCAGAACGCTGAGTTTCTATTGGCCGGCATTCAGGCTTAAGGGGTTACGGAGAGTTCCCCTGGCACTTACACAAACACACACTCACACACACTTTTGGACCCGACTCCCAGTCGCTTTGGTCCAGTTACAGTGTGCCAGGACCAATGAAGTGTGTGTGTGTGATTCATAGCACAGAACCTGCAGCACTTCTGCATCGTACTGTAACAGGGTGAACTCAGATCCTTCCTGCTTTAAAAGACCGTGATTATTGGCCTAAGCATCTCAAAGCTTTACTGTGCTGCAAAAGGTTAAATGAGTTTCATAAACTGAAATATTTGAAATTGAAAAGGGGCAAAAGAACATACTGAGAACCAGGAGCATATCAGCTGTATAACTTTTCAATTACAAATTTTCTCTGTTTGTCCCCCCAATTTTTTTTTTAGATAATCTTAAATCATTATATTTCTCAAATGACTGAGCATTGTTTTGATGAACAAGATTACCAACCAATTTTCCTGTCTGAAAATCAGTTTGGACTGATATCAGTCAGTGCTTGAAGTGGAAAAATAAAAGTGCCGGTACTTTCGATGCTCGGTTCAAAACGTGTTACAGAAGAAGGGAGGGCGTGGCGGGCTTCCGTACGTGTAATATGTCAGAAGTGCTGGTACGCAAGAAACAGTACGCTAAAGGTGCATACCGGCTCACTTCAAGCACTGATATCAGTTAAATTGTGTCCCTCCCACTTTGTAGATTGTTTCTACACCCCTAAATGAGATATTTTTAGGGAAAGATTATGTAAAATTGCATTATTCTGGTTCAACCCACTATGAGATTCTCAAAACTTCACTAAAGGGGTAACTAGGCTTAATTCTATAACAATATCTTGTTTAAAATCATCCTAACTATCCATAACTTCATCAAGACATTTTATTGGTTTCTGTCAGGTTGTTCTAGGAAGCAACACCCACAGCAAAAACATAATGGTTCAAAAAGCTCACTCAATTAGCTGCATATTGAACATCAAACATAGTCTAAGTGGCTGTGATCGGTCCCTTTGTGTAGTATTTCATTTTCAGGGGTGTAAGAATGTTCAGAAATGCAGATGTGGAACATTAGAAACCTTATCACCCTGGCTCATAAATATTAATTAGGTGACATAACATTCAAACAGTAGTTTCAGCTTTGTTCTACTTTTTTCTTGACATGAAACTCTTAACATCTAATTTCTATGGAAGCTTGTTTCCGCCACTGAATAAAAAAAAAAAAAAAAAAAGTAATAGCGATTTTTTTTGTCTCACAATTCTGATTTTTCTCTTGCAGTTGTGGGTAATAAAGTCAGAATTGCGAGATATAAACTCAGAATTGCGAGTTATAAATTCAGAATTGCGAGTTATAAAGTCAGAATTGCGAGATATAAACTCAGAATTGCGAGTTATAAATTCACAATTGCGTGATATAAAGTCACAATTGCAAGTTATAAAGTCACAATTCCAAGTTATAAAGTCAGAATTGTGAGTTATAAAGTCAAAATTGTGAGATATAAAGTTGCAATTCCGAGTTATAAAGTCAAAATTTCGAGATATAAACTCACAATTGTGAGATATAAAGTCAGAATTGCGAGTTATGAAGTCAGAATTGCGAGATATAAACTCACAAATGCGAGTTATAAATTCAGAATTGTGAGATATAAAGTCGCAATTGCAAGTTATAAAGTCAGAATTGCGAGTTATAAAGTCAGAATTGCGAGTTATAAACTCAGAATTGCAAGTTATAAAGTCACAATTCCAAGTTATAAAGTCAGAATTGCGAGTTATAAAGTCAGAATTGCGAGTTATAAAGTCAGAATTGCGAGTTATAAACTCACAATTGTGAGATATAAAGTTGCAATTGTGAGTTAAAAAGTCAGAATTTGCGAGAAATAAACTCACAATTGGGAGTTATAAATTCAGAATTGCGAGTTATAAAGTCAAAATTGCGAGTTATAGTCAGAATTGTGAGTTATAAAGTCAAAATTGTGAGTTAAAAAGTCAGAATTTGCGAGAAATAAACTCACAATTGCGAGTTATAAATTCAGAATTGCGAGTTATAAAGTCAAAATTGCGAGTTATAGTCAGAATTGTGAGTTATAAAGTCAAAATTGTGAGATATAAAGTTGCAATTCTGAGTTATAAAGTCAGAATTTCGAGATATAAACTCACAATTGTGAGATATAAAGTCAGAATTGCGAGTTATGAAGTCAGAATTGCGAGATATAAACTCACAAATGCGAGTTATAAACTCACAAATGCGAGTTATAAACTCACAAATGCGAGTTATAAAGTCAGAATTGCGAGTTATAAATTCAGAATTGCGAGTTATAAAGTCAGAATTGCGAGTTATAAAGTCAGAATTGCGAGTTATAAAGTCAGAATTGCGACTTAAATGTCAGAATTGCGAGTTATAAATTCAAAATTGCATGATATAAAGTCAGAATTCCGAGTTATAAAGTCAGAATTTCGAGATATAAACTCACAATTGTGAGATATAAAGTCAGAATTGCGAGTTATGAAGTCAGAATTGCGAGATATAAACTCACAAATGTGAGTTATAAACTCACAAATGCGAGTTATAAAGTCAGAATTGCGAGTTATAAAGTCAGAATTGTGAGAAATAAACTCACAATTGCGAGTTAAAAATTCAGAATTGCGAGTTATAAAGTCAGAATTGCGAGTTATAAACTCAGAATTCCAAGTTATAAAGTCAGAATTGCGAGTTATAAAGTCAGAATTGCGAGTTAAAATGTCAGAATTGCGAGTTATAAATTCAAAATTGCATGATATAAAGTCAGAATTGCGAGTTATAAAGTCAGAATTGCGAGTTATAGTCAGATTGTGATATAAAGTCAGAATTGTGAGTTATAAAGTCACAATTCCAAGTTATAAAGTCAGAATTGCGAGTTATAAAGTCAAAATTGTGAGATATAAAGTTGCAATTGTGAGTTAAAAAGTCAGAATTTCGAGATATAAACTCACAATTGTGAGATATAAAGTCAGAATTGCGAGTTATGAAGTCAGAATTGCGAGTTATGAAGTCAGAATTGCGAGATATAAACTCACAAATGCGAGTTATAAACTCACAAATGCGAGTTATAAAGTCAGAATTGCGAGTTATAAAGTCAGAATTGTGAGAAGTTATAAAGTCAGAATTGCGAGTTATAAAGTCAGAATTGCGAGTTATAAAGTCAGAATTGCGAGTTATAAAGTCAGAATTGCGAGTTATAAAGTCAGAATTGCGAGTTATAAAGTCAGAATTGCGACTTAAAATGTCAGAATTGCGAGTTATAAATTCAAAATTGCGAGATATAAACTCACAATTGTGAGATATAAAGTTGCAATTTTGAGTTAAAAAGTCAGAATTTGCGAGAAATAAACTCACAATTGTGAGATATAAAGTTGCAATTGTGAGTTATAAAGTCAGAATTGCGAGTTATAAAGTCAGAATTGTGAGAAATAAACTCACAATTGCGAGTTATAAATTCAGAATTGCGAGTTATAAACTCAGAATTGCAAGTTATAAAGTCACAATTGCGAGTTATAAAGTCAGAATTGCGAGTTATAAAGTCAGAATTGCGAGTTATAAAGTCAGAATTGCGACTTAAAATGTCAGAATTGCGAGTTATAAATTCAAAATTGCATGATATAAAGTCAGAATTCCGAGTTATAAAGTCAGAATTTCGAGATATAAACTCACAATTGTGAGATATAAAGTCAGAATTGCGAGTTATGAAGTCAGAATTGCGAGATATAAACTCACAAATGCGAGTTATAAAGTCAGAATTGCGAGTTATAAAGTCAGAATTGTGAGAAATAAACTCACAATTGCGAGTTATAAAGTCAGAATTGCGAGTTATAAAGTCAGAATTTTGAGAAATAAACTCACAATTGCGAGTTATAAAGTCAGAATTGCGAGAAATAAACTCACAATTGCGAGTTATAAAGTCAGAATTGCGAGTTATAAAGTCAGAATTGCGAGTTATAAACTCAGAATTGCGAGTTATAAAGTCAGAATTGCGAGTTATAAAGTCAGAATTGCGAGTTATGAAGTCAGAATTGCGAGATATAAACTCACAAATGCGAGTTATAAACTCACAAATGCGAGTTATAAAGTCAGAATTGCGAGTTATAAAGTCAGAATTGTGAGAAATAAACTCACAATTGCGAGTTATAAAGTCAGAATTGCGAGTTATAAAGTCAGAATTGTGAGAAATAAACTCACAATTGCGAGTTATAAAGTCAGAATTGCGAGTTATAAAGTCAGAATTGTGAGAAATAAACTCACAATTGCGAGTTATAAAGTCAGAATTGCAGAATTGTGAGAAATAAACTCACAATTGCGAGTTATAAAGTCAGAATTGCGAGTTATAAAGTCAGAATTGCGAGTTATAAACTCAGAATTGCAAGTTATAGTCAGAATTGCGAGTTATAAAGTCAGAATTGCAAGTTATAAAGTCAGAATTGCGAGTTATAAAGTCAGAATTGCGAGTTATGAAGTCAGAATTGCGAGATATAAACTCACAAATGCGAGTTATAAACTCACAAATGCGAGTTATAAAGTCAGAATTGCGAGTTATAAAGTCACAATTTCAAGTTATAAACTCAGAATTGCGAGTTACAAAGTCACAATTGTGTGATATAAATTCACAATTGTGAGATATAAAGTTGCAATTGTGAGTTATAAAGTCAGAATTGCGAGTTACGAAAACAAGCTTCCATATATTTTCCATATTTTAATATGCAAAAAAAAATTATAATATGTATTTCCCACAAACAAAAAGGAAATAAAAATATTTTTTTTAAAAACTGACTCTCAAAACATGTTGCATCATGTCTTGTTCAGACACTGTGTAAGGAACATGCTATTTGGCTTCATGCGTTTACTGCAGCGGTTTTAATCGCTCACACTGTCGTACGCTTGTCTCTGTTTATTGATTCTGTTTAGCATGTGTGAGTGATCTATTTTGTGTACAGATCTCTTTTTCTTTCATCCAGCGTTGGCCTCCGTTTGACGTGTCAACCTTTGAATTTATCTCTTCACTGTACTTTAATCTGTCCTCCAGGCAGAGAGAGGGAGTGACTGACGCAGAGATGCCCACAGAAGGAGTCTCCCTGCTGGGCCGTGCGAGGGGCAGGCTGGGGCGTGTTGTTCTGTTTCTCTCCTCCCACCTTTGTGCGGCTCACCAGGGGTCCGCTTACTTTACACGCCTCCAGACGCAACCTTTGTGCCCGCAAGACGGAGCCCCCTCCGGGCCGTTCTGTAAAGGATGCGTCTGTATATCTGTATGTGTGTGTGAGAGAGAGAGAAAGAGAGCGGACAGGAGATTAGGTTTTGTCTCTTTGCTCTAAAAGGCCAACTGCCAAAACATATAAAAATCGGATTCTCCACACAGTGCCATCTTAAAGATTCTCTCATTCACTTAGATACACCGCCAGTACCATCCCACTCTCAACAGTCTTTTCAGTAACGGCCTTTCACTCAGATAAATACCCGTGGTGCCAGCGATGCTAAAGATTTTCAAATATCCCGCTGGAAATACATCATTACAAAAGATTTCGATTTCAAATAAATGCTGTTCTTTTTCAAGAAAATGTATCATGGTTTACACAAAAATATTAAGCAGTACAACTGATTTCAACCTTAATAATAATAATAAGAAATATTTCTTAAACATCAAATCAGCATATGTGACCCTGGATCACAAAACCAGTCATAAGGGTCAATTTTTTGAAACTGAGATTTATACATCATCTGAAAGCTGAATAAATAAGCTTTCCATATGTTAGGATTGGACAATATTTGGCTGAGATACAACTATTTGAAAATCTGTAATCCTAAGTGCAAAAAAATCAAAATATTGAGAAAATTGCCTTTAAAGTTGTCCAAATGAAGTCTTTAGCAATGCATATTACTTACAAAAATAAATTTTTGATATATTTGTGGTAGGAAATTTAAAAAATATCTTCATGGAACATGATCTTTACTTAATATCCTAATGATTTTTGGCATAAAAGAAAAATCGATAATTTTTACCCATACAGTGTATTGTTGGCTATTGCTACAAATAAACCCGTGCGATTTATGACTTGTTTTGTGGTCCAGGGTCACATATTAGAATGGTACATGATGAATGGCTGCTGAAAATTCACTTTTGCCATCACAGGAATAATTTTAAAATATATCAAAATAAGAAAATATTACTGTTTTTTCTGTACTTTTGATCAAATAACTTGGTGAACATGACAGACTTTTTTCAAAAACATAAAAAATATTGTTTTTTGGTAAAACTTTATTTTACTGTGTCCTTCATACACGTTACATACTTATTATATTAATAACTATACTATAAGTTAATTAACTATGCTGAAGTAAATTATGCATAATTACATGCAACTAACCCTAAACCAAACCCTATTCCTGTTCCTAACCCTAACCCCTATAGTATGTACATGTTATTACCTAGCACTTAAAGGGATAGTTTACCCTAAAATTAAAATTCTGTCCGAATTTTCATTTTTGGGTGAACTATCACTTTAACTGTATAATTACACTGTAACAAGGACACCTTAAAATAACATGTAACCTTTTTTTTTTTTTTTTTTTTTTACAAGAAATGAAAAGGAACAGTGTCAGGTAATGTTGAAAGTTGGATTCAAACTTATGTTGCTCATATAAACACTAACCACTATGCCACATCTCTGACATATTCACAATTACTTGGAAGACTCTTTAATTTAAAGCAACTTACAAAGTTTAGTCTATGTTTAATCAGTATATGGAATCCCTTGAAACTGAACCCATAACCTTAGCATTTCTGGTGCCATGCTCCACCAATTAAGCCAAAGGAACACCTTGGTAATGTTTGGATGAGTTTATTTACACATTTGCTTTTCATACTGAGGATAGGAGACATATTATTCCAACAATAACACACACAGACACATTTTTATCGTATTATCCGTCCTTTTTTTCTGGCCTCTAATGGTTCTGCTGCCAGAGGGCAAACCTAAACGACACCAGGGTCACCCGGGCGTCGCAATGTCACGGCAATGAGCTTTCACCTCTGCCTGTGGCTCCAGGCGGGTTCGAGAGATCAGTGAGTGAGGGTGTGTGTTTTGAATTCTGATTTAGGATGTTCTCAGGTTCAAAGGTCATAATTACATAGGGTCAGATGGATTACCTTTCACTTAGTCACACACAGACATCTTTAAAAAAGCTATGTATTTTTTTCCAGTGCAAAATAAGAGCAAAAATATATGTATTAAGAGAATATGTGTTTGTTTTCAAGTGTGTTTACATGTATTAGTGTGTATAGTTATGTGTATGTATGGTTTTTTGTTGCATATTAGTGTGTTCATGTCTGTTTGGGTGTCTTGTGTGTGTAGTTATGCATAAGTGTGTATGAATTTGATGCGTTTGTGTATATTTTTTATGCGCGTGTGAGTGTTGGAAGAGCCTCTCCCTTCCATCTGAATGCCGTCTTTGAGCAGTACTTTGCAGATTGGCCAAACTCAAATATTTGCTCTCTGCATATTTAATATTTATAATGTCTGAGACAAATATTGAGCCATGCAGTGAGTGATAGACAGAGGTCAAGTACAGGAGCAGCCCAGGGTGCGGTTCACACAGATAGATGTTGTACTACTTGTGAGGGCCAAATTGTTGAAAATACTGAAACATGTCGAAAACGGACATTTGAAGTGATCCTCACTATTTTAAAGCCTCATAAATCATGTTTTGCTTCAAATCTACTGAGCTCAACAGGTTTGCGTGTGTTTCATGTTTAGCCTAAATGAATCATGAATAAAGTTTTTTTTCTTATTCTAAAACTGCAAAACGTTATCTTTTTACGGATATGATTAGGGTCTATGTTATGCCCTCATTTAGACAGATAGGTAAATATGTGAGATTCCTCTCTTTTTAAGCTTTAAGAGACTCGACCCACATTACAGAGTCACTCTGGCCATACTGTTTACACACACTAGCCTTGTTTACTCAAAGACCATCATGTAAATATAACACGGGTCAGCAAACATCAATATGAATGTCTTTATTCTGTATTCATAAAAACCATGAGCACAATCAGGTTGTTTTGTGAGAGTATGTGTTAGCAGTTTAAAGGTGTGCAGTATCAGCATAACTAAAGCTTGGGCCTCAGACTGACTTTGAATGGCATATAACATTACCACACACCCACTCTCACTTAAAACACTCAGATATCACATCAGTTATATCATTTTACTTTCTACCATACTTTCAGTTACACACACATTCTTATGAAAGCTTTTTTTCCGCCACTGAATTGCAACTTTTTATCTCACGATTCTTAAATTTTTATCGCAATTGCGAATTATAAAGTCCAGTTCAGATGGGGAAAAAAGACTTTTAAAAAAAAGTCTTGACTTTATTTCTCCGAATTGCGAGTTTATATCTCACAATCCTGGCTTTATAACTCGCAATTCTGAGAAAAATAGAGTTTATATCTCGCAGTTTTGACTTTATAACTTGCAGTTCCCGCAATTGTGAGAAAAAAAAAGTCAGAATTGTGAGATAAAAAATCACATCTATCTTTTAAATTGTTTTATTCCGTGGCAGAAACAAGCTTCCATACATTTTCCTAGCTAAATGAGGACATGATATATTGATTTTGATTAAAGCTAATGTAAACATACACTGAAATAATAACTTGTAGGATTTACTTTATAAAATACTCATAACAATTTGCATTAACACATTTTAAGATATTTTACTGCTACTGTTAACTTAACTTATTGTCAAGTAAAATCTACTTACTATTGAACTTAAAGGATTAGTTCACTTTTAAATACACTTTTCCTGATAAATTTACTCACCCCCATGTCATCCAAGATGTTCATGTCTTTCTTTCGTCAGTCGAAAAGAAATGAAGGTTTTTGATGAAAACATTCCAGGATTTTTCTCCATATAGTGCATTTCAATGGCTACCAACAGATTGAAGGTCCAAACTGCAGTTTCAGTGCAGCTTCAAGGGCTTTAAACGATACCAGATGAGTAATAAGGGTCTTATCTAGTGAAACGATCGGTCATTTTTGACAAAAATACAACCGTTTATGCTTTATAAACAAAATATCGCCTTGAACGTACTTTCCGCTTCCGCATTCTTGTGTGTCCTACGCCTTCCCTATTCAACTTGCGGAACGAACGTGGCGCCAGTTTCGTTTTTTCCGTAAGTTGAATAGGGAAGACGTAGAACATTCAGCGTAAGCGTTATGAAGAATGCGAAAGCGGAAAGTACGTTCAAGGCGATATTTTGTTTATAAAGCATAAACGGTTGTATTTTTTTCGAAAATGACCGATCGTTTCGCTAGATAAGACCCTTATTACTCATCTGGGTATCGTTTAAAGCCTTGAAGCTGCACTGAAACTGTAATTTTGACCTTCAACTTGTTGGTAGCCATTGAAATCCACTGTAAGGAGAAAAATCATGGAATGTTTTCATCAAAAACCTTAATTTCTTTTCGACTGACGAAAGAAAGACATGAACATCTTGGATGACATGGGGGTGAGTAAATTTATCAGGAAAAGTGTATTTAAAAGTGGACTAATCCTTTAACATTCATAAAGAAATTATGTAAATAAATATTAGGCCTTCTTAATTCTATTTAATTTCACATATAGAATTAAGTAAAATCTACTTAACTAAGTTAAGTAAATTTAACAAAAATAATTGTTTACTCTAATATTGAATTAAACCATGCTTTTAAAGTATAAGCTTTGCTTGGAAACATCTAAGTAAATAATACAATAGCTATTGTGTACTGTATCTACATAATTGAAGTAATACGGCACTCACCCGAACACAGAGACTTCAATACTTGGTACACAACGATAGATCGTTTTTGAGTGTGAATGTGTCATTTTGAGTAGAAAATGAACTCCAGATGTCAATAAATTGCAAGTTACTAAACCTAACAACAAAAACAATGATATAAAAGTGTAAATACAGATGAAAAACATTGAAAATGCAAACTTATTAATTAGTCAAGCCCCAGTGCATGATGGGAATACCAGTATCAGTAAAGTTGAGTAGGTTTTACTTAATTTTATATTGTTGATATTTACGTTTTAATTTCTACAAGCTTGAATTGAGTACTAATATAGAATGTACTTTGTTGTCTTTAATCATTGCCTGAACTAACATTTTCATGTAGAAGTTTTTTCTGTATTTACTTCACCACAGAATCATTTTTATCAGTGTTATTTTACATGTAAATACTTGATTCTGATTGGTCATTCACAGCATTTAATAATCACCCCTAAACTGTATATTTGACTCTTTTTCTACTTAATTGCATTAAAATTAAAAATATTTTATAAGTTGGATAATGTACAGCTGCAAAAACCATACCGTACCTATAAAAGAGAACTTTTTTTTGAATAAAGAAAGTTTACTTTACATATATATATATATATATATATATATATATATATATATATATATATATATATATATAATCTTTTTTATTTTTATTATCTTTGAGGAAGGAAAACATTTTTTACAACTGTGTTTTGGCAAGTAAACCAACACACTCACTCACGCACTAACATACATATAAAAATCTCAATCCAAGACCATGACGACATTCATACGGAGCTGCATGACCTTTTTCTCTTTTAACTCTCCACCATGTTCCTTTCTTCCGTTTTCTTGCTCTAATAAGTGGCAAGAATGTCCACACGTCATGTTTGAGATGTCTTCC